>NW_005196756.1:997068-1037068 GCF_000372725.1 Emiliania huxleyi CCMP1516
AAATTTTCCCCCCCAACCCGCTTTTTTGGCCCCGGGCCTTCTCGGGGGGGCCGGGCGGGCCTTAAAACCTTTTTTTTTTGGGGCAACGCGGGCAAGTTTCCGGGAAGCTTTGTTCAAATATTCCCCCCGGGGCCGTTCCTTTTGGCCGCCTATAGTTTTTTAAAGGGGGGCTCATGGGGCTCTCATAAAGGGCGGCGGGCCGTGAAAAAAGGTTCCCGGCCTTCCCCCCCCCTTCCCCCTCCTTTTCCCGGCAAGGCCCCCCCCCCCCCCCCCTCCCGCCTGCTTCGACCCTCCTCCTCACGCTCGCCGCGTCGCCATCTCCGGCATGCCAGCAGCCCACTTACCCTCGCCTCCTCGATCGCTGCCGCTTGTCCGGGGAGGTGGTGGCGTACCTGCCTGGCGACCCGACGACGACCTACAAGGGCAACCACTCCGACGGCTCGTCGCAGGCGACCACCGAGTGCTACACGGACATCGCGGACGAGAGTTCGGTGCGCCGCTTCGGTGCGCCGCTGCCTTGCCGCCCCGCGTGGGTGCATCTCACCCAAGCACCCAGATGACGCACTTGACCCCGGATGGCAGGGCGTTCGCGCTGTCACTTTCACGCCTCGGCCCGTCCTCGACATCGACGTGGAATCATCGACCCGACCGCCGTCATCGCCGCTCCCATCGAAACCGGCGTTCGACCCGGGCCATCTTTGCGCGAGTACGCCTACGCGGCGCTCCTCGGGCTCGTCCGCATCGAGGGAACTCTCACCTCATGAAGGGCGGCGGGCCATGTGCGGGTGCCCGGCCCTCCTCCCCACCCCTCTTCCTATCCCCCAGGTCGTCTCCAATCCCCGCCCCGCCCCACACCCCAGCCCCTTCCCGCCTGCCTCGACCCCCCTCCTCGACCCTCCTCCTGCGCTCGCGCAGGCCCGCGTCGCCATCTTCACGGGAGGGGCAAAGCCCGGGCCATCGTGCCGACGGCGACCTGGCCTCGAGCAGGCGCACAGCACGCGCACGCCCTCTGTGCCAGCGCCTCGCCGTCCCGCCTCTCTCCGGCCTCTCGCACCCCCGCCGCCTCCTTCCCCGCCTCCACCGTCGCCGCCGCCTCCCACCCGCCCCCTCCGTCGCCCCCACCACCGCCATCTCCCCCACCGCCAAGCCCGCCGCCAACCCCGCCACCGGCCAAGCCCGCCGCCGCCAAGCCCGCCTCCCCCGTCGGCGCCCGCTACATCACCCCCTCCACCGTCCCCACCACCGCCATCGCCCCCACCGCCAAGCCCCCCGCCGCCAAGCCCACACCTCCCCCGTCTCCACCCCCGATCGGTCGGCAACGGGCTTTGCCTTTCGCCTCCCACTAATCCTACTGAGCCTGCCTTCCCTTCGCCCCCGACCAGCCTCGCCCCCGCCGCCGCCGCCCTCGCCGCCGCCGCGCCCTTGCCGTCGCCCTCGCGCTCGCGCTCGTCCTCGCCGCCCCCACCCTCGCCGCCCCACCCCTGGCCGTCGCTTCCGCCCTCGCCGCTGCCACCATCGCCGCATCCGCCGCCTTCGCGCCCGCCCTCGCCGCCGCCCTCGCCGCCCCCACCCTTGCCGCAACCACCCTCGCCCCCTCCCTCGCCGCCGCTGCCGTCGTCACCGCCCTAGCCGCTGCCGCCGCTGCCGCCACTACCACCCTCGCCCTCGCTGCTGCCGTCGCCGCCACCGCCACTCTCGCCACCGCCGCCGCCGCCGCCACCGCCGCCGCCGCCTCACCGCCACGTACTGTCGCCGCCATCCTCGCCGTCGCTCGCCGCCGCCACTATCGCCGCGGCCCCCGCCACTGCCGCCATCTCAGTCTGCCCTCGCTGTCGCCGCGCCGTCACGCTGGCCTTGCCGCAACCACCCTCGCCCCCTCCCTCGCCGCCGCTGCCGTCGTCACCGCCCTAGCCGCTGCCGCCGCTGCCGCCACTACCACCCTCGCCCTCGCTGCTGCCGTCGCCGCCGCCGCCACCCTCGCCACCGCCGCCGCCGCCGCTGCCGCCACCGCCGCCGTCGCCTCACCGCCACGTACTGTCGCCGCCATCCTCGCCGTCGCTCGCTGCCGCCACTATCGCCGCGGCCCCCGCCACTGCCGCCATCTCAGTCTGCCCTCGCTGTCGCCGCGCCGTCACGCTGGCCTTGCCGCAACCACCCTCGCCCCCTCCCTCGCCGCCGCTGCCGTCGTCACCGCCCTAGCCGCTGCCGCCGCTGCCGCCACTACCACCCTCGCCCTCGCTGCTGCCGTCGCCGCCACCGCCACTCTCGCCACCGCCGCCGCCGCCGCCGCCGCCGTCGCCTCACCGCCACGTACTGTCGCCGCCATCCTCGCCGTCGCTCGCCGCCGCCACTATCGCCGCGGCCCCCGCCACTGCCGCCATCTCAGTCTGCCCTCGCTGTCGCCGCGCCGTCACGCTGGCCTTGCCGCAACCACCCTCGCCCCCTCCCTCGCCGCCGCTGCCGTCGTCACCGCCCTAGCCGCTGCCGCTGCTGCCGCCACTACCACCCTCGCCCTCGCTGCTGCCGTCGCCGCCACCGCCACTCTCGCCACCGCCGCCGCCGCCGCCGCCGCCGTCGCCTCACCGCCACGTACTGTCGCCGCCATCCTCGCCGTCGCTCGCCGCCGCCACTATCGCCGCGGCCCCCGCCACTGCCGCCATCTCAGTCTGCCCTCGCTGTCGCCGCGCCGTCACGCTGGCCTTGCCGCAACCACCCTCGCCCCCTCCCTCGCCGCCGCTGCCGTCGTCACCGCCCTAGCCGCTGCCGCTGCTGCCGCCACTACCACCCTCGCCCTCGCTGCTGCCGTCGCCGCCACCGCCACTCTCGCCACCGCCGCCGCCGCCGCCGCCGCCGCCGCCGCCGCCGCCACCGCCGCCGCCGCCGCCGCCGCCGCCGCCGCCGCCGCCATCCTCGCCGTCTCCCTCGCCGTCGCCTCACCGCCACGTACTGTCGCCGCCATCCTCGCCGTCGCTCGCCGCCGCCACTATCGCCGCGGCCCCCGCCACTGCCGCCATCTCAGTCTGCCCTCGCTGTCGCCGCGCCGTCACGCTGGCCTTGCCGCAACCACCCTCGCCCCCTCCCTCGCTCGCGCGCTGCCGTCGTCACCGCCCTAGCCGCTGCCGCCGCTGCCGCCACTACCACCCTCGCCCTCGCTGCTGCCGTCGCCGCCGCCGCCACCCTCGCCACCGCCGCCGCCGCTGCCGCCGCCACCGCCGCCGTCGCCTCACCGCCACGTACTGTCGCCGCCATCCTCGCCGTCGCTCGCCGCCGCCACTATCGCCGCGGCCCCCGCCACTGCCGCCATCTCAGTCTGCCCTCGCTGTCGCCGCGCCGTCACGCTGGCCTTGCCGCAACCACCCTCGCCCCCTCCCTTGCCGCCACTGCCGTCGTCACCGCCCTAGCCGCTGCCGCTGCTGCCGCCACTACCACCCTCGCCCTCGCTGCTGCCGTCGCCGCCACCGCCACTCTCGCCACCGCCGCCGCCGCCGCCGCCGCCGCCGCCGCCGCCGCCGCCGCCGCCACCGCCGCCGCCGCCGCCGCCGCCGCCGCCATCCTCGCCGCCACCCTCGCCGTCGCCTCACCGCCACGTACTGTCGCCGCCATCCTCGCCGTCGCTCGCCGCCGCCACTATCGCCGCGGCCCCCGCCACTGCCGCCATCTCAGTCTGCCCTCGCTGTCGCCGCGCCGTCACGCTGTCCTCCTCGCTCTCTCCGCCGCCAAACTCGCCGCGGCGCCCTCCCTCTCTCCGCGGCGACCTCGTCCTCGCCCTTGCCGCCCCACCCCCGTCGCCGCCGCCGCCGCCGCCGTCGCCGCCGCCGCCGCCCTCGCCGCCGCTCGGCTGCCCGTGCCTCGCCGCCCACCCGGCCGGCGTCAGCCTCGTGAGCGGCGAGGTGCATGTCGTCACGGCGGACGGCGTGAGCCTCGCGTACCCCGGCACGTACGGCCTCCACGGGTCGAGCACGAGCGGTGCTACGTCGACCCGGCCGCGTGCAACACCGAGTACAGCACGGCCGCGTACGTGGTGGGCGCCACCCTGCACTCCTCGTACCGTGCGTGCGGCTTCAGCAACGAGTTCGAGAGCTAGTTCTACCAGCCGCCGCCGCCGTCACCGCCGCCCTCGCCGCCGCCGCCCTCGCGTCGCCGTCGCCCTCGCCGCCACCCTCGCCGTTGCCGCCCTCGCGTCGCCGCCGCCCTGCCGCCGCCGCCCTCGCCGCCACCGTCCTCGCCGCCACCGTCACCGCCACCCTCGCCGCCGCCCTCGCCCCCACCACCGTCACCGCCACCCTTTCCGCCGCCCTCGCCGCCGCCACCTCCGCCGCCCTCGCCGCCGCCCTGGCCGCCGCCGCCGTCGCCGCCTCCACCCTCGCCGCCGCCGCCCTCGCCACCGCCACCGTCTCCGCCACCACTGTCTCTGCCGCCCTCGCCGCCGCCCTCGCCGCCTCCACCCAGGCCTCGCCCCCGCCGCCCTCTCCGCCGCCACCCTCGCCGCCGCCCTCGCCGCCGCCACCGTCTCCGCCCCCGCCCTCGCCGCCACCGCCCTCGCCGCCGCCGTCGGCCCCACCGCCCTCCGTGCCGCCGCCGCTGTCACCACTGTCGGCCAGGCAATGAACGACGCGTCGCCGTGCGTGCCTGACTACTGCGGCCAGGCAATGAACGACGCGTCGCCGTGCGTGCCTGACTACTGCGGCCAGGCAATGAACGACGCGTCGCCGTGCGTGCCTGACTACTACGGCCAGGCTATGAACGACGATTCGCCCGCCGCCGCTTCGTTGCTGCCACTTCCGGCCCACCGCCGCCGTTGTGCCGCCGCCTCCGCCGCGCAACGTGCCGCCGCAGCCTTCACCGCCGCCACCGAAGCATTCGCCGCCCTGTGCCGTCGACACTGCCGCCGCCGCAGCCCCCGCCCCCTTCCTGCCTCCCCCTCCACCCCCCCCCCACCCCCCCACCCCCAGACACACACACACCCCGCCGCCCTCGCCCTCGCCCTCGCCCTCTATTTATTCTCTGGCCCTCGTCGCCTGCAACACTCGCCCGACATGAACCTTAGCCCGCTCTCTCGTTGCGCCGCCCTCCGCAGGCTCAACGTCCGAGCTTTGTCCCCCGTCACTTTCCTCTCATTCAGACCCCACACACGCGCATAGCTGTTCGCACATCTCTGACCAATGCAGGCGCCTTGCCTCACTCCGCTCACGGCACCCATTCTGTCCGCTGTGCAGGACGCGCACCGAGAGGCGCTACATGGTCGACCTCATCGAGGTGGAGGACGACGAGTCGAAGTCATGGAAGAAGAAAGAGCCCGGTCCGCTCAAGGACATCGTTGACGCCGGCGGCAAGCCCGCTGGTGGCATCCAGTCCGAGGGCGAGCCCGCATCGCTCGAGCACGTCATCCCGTCCAACGGCGAGCCCGCATCGCTCGAGGACGAGATGATCCTGCTCTGGCCCACGGGCGATGACTGGTGCGCGGCAGCCGAGCTCGCGGATAAGCTCAACTCGCAGCTGGGCGTGGCCATCGACATGGTCTTGCTGGCGGGGTGGGTGGCGGTGGCTCGGGTGGCGACAGAGTCGTCGCAATGCATGGACGCCACCTCTTGCATTGGCAACCGCATCCACTACATCGTGTCGACGCTCAACAGCGTGTGGGCCGGCAAGATCACCGGGATGTTCTTGGAGAACGACATCCAAGATCTGCAGGAGATGCTGTGCGTGTCCGACAACTCCAAGGCGGCGGCCCTCTTCGTCGAGCGCGTTTGGCAGGCGCTGGGTGTCCTCGCGCAAGCCTTCTCCTTGGAGAGCCCCTGCTACCAGGACGACGAGACACCGGCGTCGGCCAAGACGTTCCCGGAGGAGACGGCTTCGGCGGTGAGCGCCCTGCAGCCCCCTGCAGCGTCTCCTGCACCGCTGTACGCTCACACGATTTGCATTCGCCCTCTCGATCGAGCACGTGCACACATGGACATGGGTATTGCCGGGACACGGGAGTCCCACGTGCGGTACTCATATTGACCCTGTGGCCTCTCGCACACGCGCAGGGCATCGACGAGTGGACGACCCCCTCCCCGCTCCGCAAAATCGAGCGCAAGGGCAAGCCCAGCCTGGTCGACTGCTCCAAGAACACCACTCCGATGGACCCACCGACGGCCCCCAACGGCGTCACCAAAAGTGTCCCGGCTCTCACGCCGGCGGCGACCGGCGGCGCGCTGCTGCCGTCGAGCGAGGAGTTTCCGGTGGAGACGCCCGCCCCGGCGGCGAGCGCCTTGCATTCTGCGCCGTGCGTCTGCCGACCCACTCGCTCTCCCACCGGTAATAATCTCCCTTCCCGTGTGCCCCTATCGCGCTTGCAGGACACCACCTGCTACCCGGGCCTGCCCACGCCGATGGCGGCGGGGAAGAGCGGGCCCGCGTCGGCCCGCAGCGGCTCCGGACCGGGCTACGTGGACGGCGTCGAGGCTGCAGTCCGCCGGCTGGGCGAGAGCGTCAGCTACCAGGCTGCGCCCGCCGACGGCGAGAAGTCGCCGTCGCCGGGAGTCCCCACCTCCGGCGGCATTGCGCCCGTGGCGCCCAAGCCCCTGAGCGCGGTCGCGGGCGCGGGGCAGGCTGAGGCCGAGGCCGCCAAGGAGCGCGAGCACTGGGAGGGGCGGCTCAAGAAGGCGAAGGCCGCGCTCGATCTCATTGCCGAGCAACGGGAGAAGTGGGCGGACTTGCAGTCGCGGCGCTCGGGGAAGTGCCGGCGCAAGGCCATGCGCTGCCGCAACAACCCCAAGTTTGGCAAGGCAAAGGGCAGGCGCAAGTCTGGCAAGGCAAAGGGCCGCGGCCGCCGCCCGAACTGGCGCCGCGAGCCGCAGACCACGTCCGGCAAGGCGCCATTCGCCGCTGGCACGTGCGGCGCCGTCGCTGGCACATGCGGCGCCGGCGGTCGTGCCGCCCTCAAAGCGGCGGCCAACTGCGTGCAGGGCGGCTACACGAAGGCCGAGGGCGCCTTCCGGTGGCTGCTCCTCGTCTGCATGCCCGCCTTCGGCCACTGCGCGTCCGCCGTGCCTCGCCCGACAACGGTGGCCTCGGCCTTCTCGTCTGCCGTCGCCTCGGCGTCCTCGGCCTTCTCATCCGGCGTCGCCTCGGCGGCGTCCTCGGCCTTCTCGCCCGCCGTCGCCTCCAAGGCGTCCTCGCTCGTGAGCTGCTCGCCGCTTCTCATGCCCGCCCTCGTGCTCATCCTCCTCGCCATCGCCTGCGTCGCCTCCTGGCCGACCGCGGCGAGCGGAAAGGGGGCTCGGCGCGGCGCGGCGTGGGCCGTCTTCGTCGCCGCCGCCGCGGCGTGCCTCCCCGGCGCAGCAGCGGCTCCCATGGAATCCTCTGCGTCGAGCACCACTTTCTCGTGGTTCACGGAGGGTGGTGCGATACCTCTCTCTTTCCTCTTCGCCGTGAGCGTGTTTGCTGCCACGGCCGACCTCGTGCTCCGGAAGCTGCGCTGGCGGCGCAACAGCACGGCGCCCGCCCCGGCGGCGAGCGCCTTGCATTCTGCGCCGTGCGTCTGCCGACCCACCCCTTGACCCACCCCGCTTTCATTGCGTAGGGCGACGCCGACTGGGCCGTCTCGGCCAAGGAGTCTCCGCCAGAGGAGAAGCTCGCCCCGGCGGTGAGCGCCTCGCACGCTGCGGTGCATCGCAGAGCCTCAACTATTGACGCACCCACCGCTTGCGCGTGCGCAGGGCATCCCCGACAGGACCACCCCGTCGAACCCGCGCCGCAAGAAGGGGCGCAAGGGCGCGTCCACCCCGATCGTCCGCACCAAGAGCATCGCCCCGGTCGGCGGCAACAACCAGTTCGGGGCCCTGCTCGGAATGGACGGCAACGAGGGCATCCTCGGCGGCACCGGCAAGGTGCCCCGCGGCTCCACGCCGTCGACCACAGACTCGGTGCTCGCCGCCTGCATATACGCGGCCTCCTCCCCCGCTCGCCGCTCAGACCGCCAGTCTCCCGCCCTCCTGTTCAGGGCGCGACGGTCGACGTCGAGACGACCACGATGACCACGCCGGAGGGCTCCGTCTCTGCCTCCGGCTGGTTCTCTCGGCCCAAGTTCTGCCCATCCTACTTGCTCCGCCTCTTTGGCATCCTCGCGCTGCTCTGCCTCGGAGCCGCGTTTGCGCACTCCAAGTCCTCTGCCACCACCACGCTTCTCTCCTCCCAGCGCCACGGGTCCACGATATCCTTTCCCCCGGTCGCAAAGCTGGCATCGCTTAACGGCTTCTGCGAGACTGGCGGCGACAACACTTTCGTGTCTTCGAACAGCGTGCCCGCCGACCACCCGGTGCGTGCTCGCTCACGCTTGCTAGTACCCGCACCGCATCAGGTTCTCGACCCGCACTGCACCCGCCACGCTGCCGCATCACGCACTCCCCATCTCCCGCGCCGCCCGCCCGCCTGCTGTCTGAACCTCCTGTCTGAGCGCCACTCCCGTGCCGCCTAGGTGGGCACCTGCCAACCCGCCACGGCGGACGGGCACCCAGTGTTCGAGCCCGGGGCGCCAAAGACCGAGGTGGCGAAGGGGTACCACCCAACCAAGCTGGCCGATATCATGCCCATGAACGTCCACGGTGGCTCCACTCGGATCGCCGACCCGAAGGTTGCCGAGTCGGCCGATCTCTTCTCTGTCTCAAGTGTGTGCGCCGACTGCGAGGTTGGCGACGCCAGCTCGTTTGCAGACATCGCCTCGTTGGACAGCGTGCTCACCAACCACCCGGTGCGTGCTCGCTCGCTCGCGTGCTATTATCCGCACCGCGCAAGCTCGTGACTAAAACCCCCCCTGCGCCGTTCAGGGCGGATGCGACGAGGGGCGCTCGTGGTTAGCAATGATGGAAGAGATCGACGAGGCGGTGGGCGAGCCGTTGCACCTGATTGGCGAGCCGCCAGCGTCCATCATCGAGGACGTTTACGAGAAGCAGCCTGTGAGCGCCCCTCTGAATATTCTGTGTGCGAGCCTTGTAATCCGCTGACGGATTGCCTGTGTGTTTGCGTGTAGGGCGTCCCGGCCTCGCGCAACAGCACGAAGCGCGAGGGCGAGCCCTTGATCGACTTTGTCGGTTCCGTCTACGGCAACAGGACGGGGGTCATCGCTCGGGGGCGCAAAACCGTCCTGCCCGTGAACGACACGCCGCCCAAGTTGCGGCCCGCTGACGCTGGAAAGCTCGGGATGACGTTGCGGAAGCTGGTTGATATTTGCCTCGGCGCCTGGGCCCCCGTGTTGCTTGGGCGCACGCGCATGAAGCCGACCGCTCTCGTCCGCGTGGGCGCCGCCGCGCTGCTCGTTGGCAAAGTGGCCGCGCAAAATGGCACCGAGCTCCCGCACAACCACACGTCGTGCCAGGATGATCCGGACGGCGTCCTCACCGCCTTCGGCGGCTGCGCTACCGGCGTGACCCTTGGCTGCGACACGGACCTGAACACCGTCAACCCCGCCGCTGCTCCGGTGGGCACGCTCGTCTCTCTGCTCTGCCCGGCGAGCTGCGGCATGTGCGAGTCGCCGTCGCCGTCGCCACCCGCAGTGCTCTGCCAGGATGATCCGGACGGCGTCCTCACCGCCTTCGGCGGCTGCGCTACCGGCGTGACCCTTGGCTGCGACACGGACCTGAACACCGTCAACCCCGCCGCTGCTCCGGTGGGCACGCTCGTCTCGCTGCTCTGCCCGGCGAGCTGCGGCATGTGCGAGTCGCCGTCGCCGTCGCCACCCGCAGTGCTCTGCCAGGATGATCCGGACGGCGTCCTCACCGCCTTCGGCGGCTGCGCTACCGGCGTGACCCTTGGCTGCGACACGGACCTGAACACCGTCAACCCCGCCGCTGCTCCGGTGGGCACGCTCGTCTCGCTGCTCTGCCCGGCGAGCTGCGGCATGTGCGAGTCGGAGGAGAGCATTCCCCCATCACCATCAGCACCATCAGAGTGCGTGGACCAGCCAGATTCGATCATACGGGAAACAGCATTGAGCTACTTGCTGGACCACATCTTCACTTGCGCAGATGGAGTTGCAGATGGGCTTTGCCTAAATGCGATTTTTTTTTCATTTTGCTGCGCTTCGTGTTCAATCGTTCCACCTCCTCTACCTCTGCCGCCGCCTTTCACAATACCACCGCCTCTCGTCCCGCTTCCACCGCAGCTGCCCCCTCTACCCCCACTTCTGCCAGGTGGTGAAGACGTGGTTATGAACAAAGAGCAGCTTCGAGCCTTTTGGGACGCTGCTGTGGAGCATGGCCGTGACGCCTCCATCTTTATTCCTTCCGGAATGCAGATTCGCATGGACGGGTCGCCTTTGATTTGCAACGCCAATGTCCACATGACGATCCGAAGTAACCAGGGGGGCGCGACGCTTGACGGGGAGGGTAGTTCGCAGATTATTGTTCTCGGTTTGGGCTGCAGTCTTTCGCTTCGGCGGATGCACCTCACCAATGGCTACGGCCAATTTGGCGGTTGTATCAGTGCAGTTGGCGCTGATGGGATTCCATACAACAGCTCCATCTCTCTTTCGGACTCATCCTTTTCTCATTGTTTTGCAAGAAACCAGGGGGGCGCCCTCCTCTTTGCCTACTGGGAGCAAGGAGAACTCCTCGTGGAAAATACCAGCTTCTACAATTGCAGCACTGGGGGAGCTTCTACAATTGCAGCTTCTACCAGCAATCGTGGGGGAGCAATAAAGTGGGGCGAAATAAGTAGTAGGGCTGCTGCTTCTAGCCTCAGAATTGTCAACTCGCGTTTTGACGCTTGCACAAGCGGTTTCGGGGGAGCACTTGACTATGATACAAGTGCTGCCCCCGTTGTGGTCACCAACACGCAATTCACCCGGTGCCGTGCAGTTGTGGAAGGTGGGGCAATAGCTTTCAACACGCGTCAAGGTGGGAATTACCGACCAGCGAAGCTCATCCTGAAGGGAGCGTCTTTTGACGATTGCGCTGCAACCACAAAAGGCTCGAACTTGCTTGATTTCGTAGGACACTTGGCGGGTGGAGCTCTGGCGACCGCCGGCGGTCGCATATGGATTGAAGACTCAGACTTCAACAACTGCACTGCTGGATCTCGCTCGGTCACATGCTCGTGTGCCGGACAAAGGGCGTATGCGGGGTCTGTAATGTTGTGGCAGGCCGTCGAGGCAATCATAACCAATTCCAACTTCTCCAACTCTCACGCGATTGACGAAGGCTCTATCCTCAAAGCAAAAGGGGCAAAAAGGGTCAAGTTGGAAGGTTCATCCTTCCGCTCCTCTGCCGGCCAGGGTGCCGCTCTCTATTTGGAAAATGTTGGCGTGTTATCGCTCGAAAACGCGGTCATCGCCGACAACGTTGCATACAGCGCCGTGTCTGGTCTCTTCTTTTCCTCTTCCTCCGGAGACCGCGCGTCTACCATTCGCCACACGCGCCTCGTTCGCAACCGCGCTCTTTCCAACATTACGATGCTCGCGGCGTCTCCTTTGACTTGGGAGTGCCCCCATGGCCGCTGGATGCCTAACGTGGGGCAGTATCAGGGCGACTTGGCTGAATGCTCTGAAAAGTGTGCCGAGGGGTCCTTTGGGGAAGCGTCGGACCTCTCCTCTGCCGACTGCAGCGGCCCATGCCCCGAGGGACACTTTTGCCCTGAGGGAACCGTCGAGCCGGTTCCTTGTCCGGCCGGGACTCGCATGCCTAACCAGCGTGCCACTCGCGGAGCAGACTGTATCGAGTGTGCTACAGGGGAGCACCAGCCCCGAGCCGGCCAAACCGAATGCATCTCTTGTCCGGCCGGGACCTTCACCTCACGGCCTAGACAGGTTGCGTGTGAGGCTTGCCCGGCCGGCGGATTTTGCGAGGAGGTGGGTGCCGACACGCCCATGGTCTGGCAGGCCTGTCCAGCAGGTAGCTTCAACTTGCATCGCGGCTCCAACTCGAGCAACAGTTGCACGCGATGCCCTCTTGGTACCACCAGCACCGCGCCTGGGGCGATGAGCGGTGCCAGCTGCACGCCTTGTGAGGCCGGCTTTTACGCAGCCCGCCCCGACGGTGAGTGCATCCCTTGTCCATTCCCACTTAGCAGCAGCGGCGGCAGCGTCACCTGCTCCGTCTGCAAGGAGGGCTTCTACTTGAAGGACTCGAGCGCCGACCCGGCCGACGTCTTCAAATCCCCAACCGAGTACTGCAAGCCATGCCCGCCGGACGCCGCGTGCCCGGTCGGCACGACCCTCGAGACCCTCGGCATCCCGCTCGGCTTCTGGCGCGCCAGCTTCTCCAGCGCCGAGCTCACAGAGTGCCGCGCCTTTGGAGGGGATGGCCAGGCGGGCCAGGCGCGGTGTGTCGGCAATGTTGATCCGGGAGAGGCTAGCGGTCGGAGGGTGCAGGAGGCCGGCTTGGACTACTGCGCAGACGCCTTCGCCGGCCCCGAGTGCCAGCTCTGCCGCGAGCCGAACCACTACCTGGACGCCGACGGCGCCGCCTGCAACGAGTGCGTCGCTGTCGGCACGGCGGCGGGGCACACGGCGGGCATCGCCCTCGCCCTCTGCGTCGCGTTTGGCCTCGTGGCGTTGGCGTACTCAACTCAGCGCGGGCAAACCGAATGGAGGAAGGAGCGCTTCATCGGACTTCCCTTGCGCATCGCCGACCGCACCGAGCAGGCGCTTTGTGGGTGGCGGGTATGGGCGGCGGCGTTGGGTGGCCGGCCGAATCGTTAGCGGAGCTCCTCCCTTTTCTGCTCCTCCTCCCAAGCTCCCATTGGTCGACTGCGCCCTCCTCCTCCGCCTCCAATTCGCCGACTGCGCCCTCCTCCTCCATGGGCTCGATCCGATTCCGCAGCGTCGAGCGTGTCGTCCCCAGCGGCGGTAAGCCCTAGTCTGGCCGGTTCTTTTGTCAGATCGACACGAAATAGAATGAGATAGAATGAGATAGCCAGATAGCGCCAGATAGCGCCAGATAGCGCCGGATACATAGCGCCCCAACCCGCCGCTGCGGCGGGGCGCCCCGCCCCCCTCTCTCGCCGCGCGCCTTTGGCACCGTGCTCTCTCGCCTTACTACGACCACCTAGATGGTGCCGACGGCTGCCTTCCACGCCCGGTGCTCCTCAGTGTTGAGGTCGAAGGTCAGCTTGAAGTCAGTCGGATCGGGCTTGGGGGGGCGGATCTGCTCGTAGCCTGCCTCCTCGCCGCCGAGGCGATCGGCCTCCTCGCAGGTGAGGCAGAGCGCACAGCCTGGTTGCGCATCGAGCCACTCCTTCGACTTGTGCTTGTTGTCAAGCGCCAGCCGCCACCGCTTCTCGAGCGCGATCGCCATCGGGTTGCTCGCGTGCCTCCCCATCCAGTGCGAGTACAGCTGCGACACGGCGCTCACGCCATTGAGCACGCGGTGGCTCTTCTTGCACGAGTCGAAGGGGCAGATGAGGACCACGGGGCTCGGGTGGTAGTCGGCGTTGCCCATCACCTACCAACAGGAACAGGACGGCATGTGTGTACAGGACGGCATGTGTGTATGTGCGTGTGCGTGCGTGCGTGCGTGCGTGCGTGCGTGCGTGCGTGCGTGCGTGCGTGCTCACCTTCTCCGTGAGGCCACGGCCCTCAAAATACTTGGCCAGGTACTCTGGCTCCGACCGCATGATGTCGCTCGATGCGGGCTTCCACGAGCTGTCTGGTGCCAGCGACTCAAACGGCAAGCAAGTGTTTTGCGACGGGTACTTGTAGTGTTAGGAGCAACACGACGCCGATCGTTGAAAGTAGCAACCACTCACACACACACACACGCCTCTAACCAACTGGCTCAGTTGAAGAGGCCGCTCCCACAGCTCTCACACCTATCTCTCTGGTACACAATATTGGAAGCGTTGTGAATTGTAGACCATTGGCCTCCTAAAAATCTCTCTCTCAACTCTCTCTCCGTAAGACTTCGGAGAAGGCAAGCCGTGAAGTTGTCCACCGTCTCGGCGTCGACAACAACTCTCGAACCAGTCGTGCTGCGGGAACGGCCCCTCTGATTGCTCTGACAGGTATGCCTTGCACCTCGCCATGGATCCGCGGCAGAAGCCAATCCCGCAACGCTTTCAGGAAAGAGAGGAGGAAGACGCATACCAAAACTGCTCCAATCAGTAGCTCCATACGTTGCCTTTCACTGTGTAGGAGTTGCTGCAGCTTCTCGATCTTTGAAGTCTTGTCCTGCAGCAACATTTTCTGCTTCCAAATGTAGTCTAATACGTCATCGCACCTCCGCCATGAGGACGGCCTTGTGCGAGCGCTGTCGTTGAGAACGAAGCGGCCCGAGTGTTCTGTTGCCTTCAAGACATATTTCCTGAGTTAGCTCGTTCCCTTGGTGAGGGCGGTCGTGTTCGTCATGGCCGGGTCGTGCATGTACGTCTGGGCGACGTCCGTCGGACTACGGTCCGTTTAGCAGGTCTTTGGATCGGCTTCAAATCGTCCTCCTTGACGCCGCTCGCGATGTTGGTACGGGCGAGGTCGAGTGTCTCGGTCATGGTTTTGAAGAGGGAAGTCGTGCGTCCCGCCTCGAGCTGCAGATCCCGGCCGGTCACATTCGTGTACGTGTCCCGCTGACACGCAAGGTACTGTCCAGTTGTGGGCAACCAGTGGCTCTGAATGCGCATGCCGAGGATCGAATCTGACTCAAAGCGCACGGGGTTGGTGCCGCCGACCGTCGGGAGGAAGCCGAGGAGTGCCAGGAGGATCCAGAGGGCGCCGACGGTGCCGATTCCGCCGCAGAGAGTGGCGGTCGAGGCCAGGCCGTGCGCGTGGGCCGGTCGGGCTCGGTGCTGCGGCGGGCGACCGGGCGCCGCACGGCTGGCCCCGTCGGCCGAACGGCGCCGCCGAGCGGCCGGGCGCTTCGGATTGGGCCCGCCGGCCGGCCGGGCGCCGGCTGGCATGGTCGGCCGGGCCCCCGGGAGGCAGGGGCGGGCGCGGTCGGGAGGGGGCCGCCAAATCGACCAAATCGAGGGTGTTGCCGCGATTTTGGGCTGCTACTTTCAATGATAGGGATCCTTAGGTCATCCTTTACAGTTTTAGGTATATGTTTTTGGTTTTATATATTGAGGTCAGATCCGCTGGGAGTCCCAGCTGTGTGCAGGGGCGCCCCTGCACACGCGTGCACACAGCGGGTCCCCAAGGGTGAACCAGCGGCCGCTGTCCGTCGCAAGTCGCAACGTCCGTCCATCCCTCCGTACATCTCAGCGCGACACGCAGGAAACCCGGCCACGAGAAGGCCGCTCGGGCGTACATCGGAAGGTGTCGAGGCCGTGCGGCGTTAGCCAGGAGGCCGCTCGGGGTGTACATCGTGGCACAGAGCCATGATCCGGGAGGTTGTCGTCCGTGACACCGACGATGCACCGCACAACAACACAAACCCTTCTCCCCCCCAGTCGCCATCGGGACCATGGTGGAACATGCGGTGGAGCACCCTCCCATCGGTCCGCTGCACAGAGGTCGGGCAGGGCGCCAAAGTGTCGGCACCGGCGTCGGATGAGTTTGCCGCTGTCGGACAGCTGATGGCAGTCGGCCGGCGCGATGAGCTCGTCCCGTTCGGCTGCTGTTGCCCGGGCCTCTTCCTCGGCGCTGCCGGGTCGCGCGTGAAGCTGGCCTATGAGCAGTACGCCCAGAGGTTCCCGAATAAACTCAAGCACTGCGGCGCGCTCCGGTCTGACAAGGGCTCGCTGGTCGGGTTTTGCCAGCTCCAGCTGGCCGGCGACCCAGGCAACCTCGCTGTCCAGGAGTGGGCGCGCATCAAGCTGTTGCCAGACGAGGTGCGCCCGCGGCCGGGAGTTGTCAACAAAATCACTTGGCGCGAACAAAACCTGATCAAATCACGCCATAGTGGCCTACCAGGCGCCTCTGTGTGCCGGTTAGGCATACCTCGAGTGGCTCGGCACCGCGCCATCTGCCCGGGTGCATGCTCTGAGCAGTGGGCGTACCAACCCCTCAGGCTGGCGCGCACACACATTCCCCGCTGCCCGCCCGTAGGGAAAGGGCATTGGAAGGAAGATGCTAGCGTGGGCGTGCGAAAAGGCGCGCATTTCAGGCGCAGGGCACCTCAGCCTTCACGTCAAGCGGGGCAGCACCGCCGCGAGGCGGCTCTTTGAGGAGGCGCGCCCTGTCCCGCGCACATGCGCTGTCCGACTCGAGGAGGACCCTGCCGGCCGTGCTGCACTCGACCGTGAAGTCCCCCAACTGTAGGCTGACTTCGTCGTCAAGCCGGACCCGCATGCTGAGCGGGGCGGTCTGTGCCTCGGGCCGAGGTTCTTCTGCCACTTTGCTTGCTCCCATTGCTCTCTTCTCTACATGGAAAAGGCGCTGTGACAGACGCCATCTGATATCACACCCAGTCCCCGTTTGTCTTTTCATCGCGCACGCGTACCCCTCTCTCGCACCCTCCGCCAGACACGGCGGTGGGGTGTGGGCCTGTGCGGTGTACGAAAGGTGTCATCATACGGCAAACAAGGCTGTCACGCCTCACAGCCTCACCACCACACAATCACAAAATATAAACCCGCCCCCAGGGCCTCCCCTCGGCTCCCTCTGTCTCTCCACAAAACGTCGATCTCGTATAGAGGGGGGGGGGGGGGGAGGGGCGCGCGCGTGCTCTATCGGTATCGCTAAAGTATGGTTAAGTTGTCGCGCACCTATCAGAATCACAGGTGCGGTAAAACTTGGGTACAGGCCAAGCTGCCGGCTAGCGCCACTCACACGGACGGGACGCCAGGACGGACGCCCCTACCTACCACCTACCTAGCCTACCCACCCAGCTCCCTGAAAAAAATCAAGAAAATCTAGTCGTCTGTAGTCAAAACACAACCCTCTTCCTGGCTCACAAGCTGAAGACGTTCACGGGCCCCCACACGGAGGCTGCGGAGCCCCGGGTACTCTTTATAGCTGTACTCGTCTAGGCAGGGATTGGTCAAAACACAACAACTTTGCTCTCTCTCTCTCTCTCTCTCTCTCTCTCTCTCTCCCTCTCTCTCTCTCTCTCTTTGTGTGTGTGTGTGTGTGTGTGTGTGTGTGTGTGTGTGTGTGTGTGTGTGTGTGTGTGTGTGTGTGTAGTCGGCTGCTTCTGTTGGAGAGTGTGAACTCAAACCTACTTCCTGACCGTAGCCTGACCGTCCTTGTGTAACCGTCTCATGTTTGGTTTGTCCTGCCGCGCACATTGTCATCGACTTGTATCCGACTTGGTGGCTGTGGTGATGTAGCGATGGTGTGGGTCTCTAGTGACCTATACAGCTCCTCCGTGTTCCCCGTCTCCTGACAGCTTCTCACAGTTCGCAGAGATGTCCATTCCACCACCACCAACAAGAAAAACGGCCAGCGTCGATGCGCTTCCAGGAGTCGCCGACTTCAAGGAGGGGCGAGCGACGGTGAGCGCCGAACAGGCTTGCATCCAGGGGTCCTCCTTCTCTATTGCACCGCGATGTGGCCGTATTACATCGCCATCGCCTCCGTCTTCGCCGCAGCCCTCTTCATGCGCATGGAGGCGCAGCAGCGCGGCGGCGCGGCCAAGGAGGCGGCGGCGACTCGAAAGACAACGGCTGCCGCGCCGCCCAAGGAGGAGGTGGATGAGGCGGAGCCGAGCGAGCGCGCTCATCAAGGCGCACGCGCTGAGCGGGTACGCCTACCTCATCGCCCGCGGCAAGGTCCTCGACATTGGGGTCTCATGCATTCGAACTACGACGTGGGCATTGCTTTTGAATTTAGCTAGCGACTAGCGCACCCCGCACCCCCCACCTGCCCCCCACCCCCCCTCCACGTCTTCGTGGGGGGTGGACGGCCCCTGTTGTCGTGGGTCGAGGGGAGTCGGTCGGCCGACATGGGCTCAAGCATGTGGCCAGTCCAAAGCGGACGACAGCCACCGACCACGGAATGCAGCGCAACTTCTTGGCTCAGCAAAACAACGCAGGATGCACTCGATGCAGGGCTGACGTTCAGCCCTTGCCGTTGTGCACTCGCGCATCCGCAGAGCTGCCCGGCTGCCCGTAGCATTCCACAGCCCTTCTCAAATCAAACCCGGGTAAATCATCTATGGCAGCTGTCGCGGCAACTGGAATCATATCATGGCTCGCGGTGTAGGACTGTCGCGTACCAGGTAGCGTTTGGAGCGAAATACGTGCGGCAATCGCACAGCCGCGCTCCCCTCCACCTTTGCGATTCGTGCTGCTTCTTCCGGATCGTGCTGGGCAACGATAGCAGCCCCCCCGTCATCTCACACGGAAACTCCTTTGTCTTGGGACTCGACGCTAGTTTGCTGCTCTTTGGTGGCAGCCACAATATCATGCGGCGCAATGTCAAGGTGTTCAAGCTGCTGGGGACCCACCTATTTGCTTGGGCGAAGTGGCTAGTGTGGATTGACAGCAAGCTGGATGGGGACTACCAGCGCAACAACGAAAGGCTCAATGCCATGAAGAATTATGTGCAAAGGTCGAGACGAGGACGGGACAACGACGGCGTGTGTGCTGTGTTTATCGGGCTGCCTGCGCACCCCCACGCATTTGGAAAAGGGGAGCTCGACCCCTCGCGCCTCACTCTACAACTGCACGCAAAGACGATCAGGGAGTCAAACATGCACCGCAACACCACGGACGACGTCACCCTGGTTGAAAGGCAGATTGACGCCTACTTTGTAGGAAAGGGTTCAAACGCCAAGCGTGGACTACAGTTGTCGTTGATCGATAGCGCGTTTTTCGTGCGCAATCACCAGACTGCCGAGTGTGCTGCATTCAATGCGCAGCTCGGTTGCGCATGGCTCAACGAAGTTTCGTGTTACTCCGACCGCGACCAGCTGAGCTTCCCGGCAGTGGTGTCTAGCACATTACAGCTCGCCACGCGTGACGTGCCCGCCGCGCAACTGTTTGGCAGGAACGCAAAAGATCGCCTGTTTCGCGACAGAAGCGGGAAGCCCTGCCTGGCTGTACTGGCACCGCAGCGAGGCACACAGCCTTTGCACTGGTATTACAAGTAGCCCTCTCCCCCCAGCCACCAACGCACACCGAGACCCGAGTATTGAGAGAGCGGGTACAGGAGATGCACTGCTCCACTAAAACCGTAAAGTTGCGGCGACTTGTGAACGTCATTCTCATACGGCACTGACACAGTGTTTATTGGCGGAGCACTTGGATTATTGATATTGTGCATAATATAAGGCCACACACACGATCTCTTCCCCCTCCTCTTTTAGTGTGCGTTCTCGCTGGGCCCGGCGGCGGGGGGCGGCGCCTCCAGCACCAGCTCCCTCCAGCACGCGCGCGCTCTCCGTCCAACTCCATCTGCATCTGTTCTCACCGCGGACCGACAGCGAGTTTCACTTTCAGAGTGGTGCGCGCCGTTCTGGCTGAGTTGGCTGTTGCCTATAAACGGAGCGAGCTCTAGGGAGGCAGAGAGACCAGACACCACAGCACAGCACGAACTTGAGTTCTTATATCTCTCCCCCCAACAATTGGGGGGACAAGAGCAGAGCACGACCCAAGAAAGCGCGGCGGCGCGATTGCTCGCGATGAGGGACGCGGCACAAGCTCAGATCTCGAGGGAGCGGAAGACGAGGGGCAGGCCAAGCGAGGTCGCGAACCCCATGGAAGAAAACATGATGACGTGCCGCAACATTTTGGGGAACGGCGCCTTGGTCGGGGGCAGGAGCTTGAGCACCTGGCTCTCGACGAGGAGCGAGACAAACTTGGTGCTATGCCACAGCGCAAGCAGCGTCGCGAAGCCGAGCAGGTTGCGAGCGACCAGGCGCACTGTGTTGGCGAGGGTGAGCCGCAGCATGAAGGCGCGGGCGAGGTCCGGCTGCGCCGGATCGAGGAAGTAGTCGTTGACGCCGAGCGTGGCGGCGCCGTTGGCGCCGATGATGAAGCAGATGCCGAAGGCAATCGCCTTGAAGGAGTAGCCGAAGGCGGACCAGGAGCGCGGCTCGGTGGCGGTGAAGGGGTGCACGAGGAGGAGGAGGACCCCTCCGACGACGAGGGCCGCCCATTGTGGCAGGCCAAGCAGGTACGAGTTTGGCGAGACGATCCAGTCGTTGACCGAGTCGCAAATGGGTAGCCACGCGCGCACGAGGACGCCGCCGACGAGCATGCCGCCCTGGACGTCGGCGGGCGAGGAGGCGCCCGAGAAAAGGCGCGCAAAGGCGATGACGGCCACCCACAGGAAGGCGAGCAGGTAAGAGACGAAGGTGGCGAGCTGGTTCTGCTCCGAGAACGGGGTGCCCGAGCCGAAGCCGCCGTACCAATAGCGCATCGCAAAGAAAGGGAGGGCGACGGCGTTGACGAGGTACATCGACGGCCATCCGAAATCGGAGGTGGAGTGCGCAGTGGCCGAGCCCGCCGCTCCGAGCGGCCGCGCAAGGGCAAAGAAGTTCTTGAGCCAGTTGCCAATGTAGATGTTGACGGCGAAGAAGGTGACAAACATGGGAGGGTGCGCGTTGGGAGAGGCGGACCACGAGAGCATGGGGATGATAAAGAAGTAAAACGTCTCGGCGCCGAGCAGCTGGCCGCACGCGAAGAGGCGGCGCGCGAGCGGCGAGTTGAGGCCGGCGTTGCGCAGCTTGTGCAGCGGCGGCATCAGCGCGAGCTCGTGCAGCTCCATCTGCCGCTGGATGTACCGCCGCACCGTTTGCCGGAAGACGTTGACGAGGAGCACGATCGGGACGGTCACGTTGGGCACCTCCGACTCGAGCGCCACGGAGACGTTCCCCTTGACGGGCACATTGTCGAGCGTGCGCGCTGTCGCCGCCTCCGCGGCAACCCCGTCGGACGAGAGCGCCTTGGAATCGAGCAGCTTGGGCTTGACCACCTCGCTCGCCGCGGCCTGCAACTTCGCCGCAACCGACTGCTCGCTGAGCTCAGCCGAAAGCGCCTCGGCCAACACCCGGAGCGAGGGCGCCAGCGCCGAGATACGCACGTCGCAATGAGCGGTCAGCCGCAATGCCGCCGGCTGCGGCGCCTGCACGTGCGCCTGCGCCGAGTGGCGGACGAGCTGCATGGCGATGCCGCCCTCACTGGCCGATACCTTGGCCGCGGCGCGGCGCAGCGCCGCCTCCTGCTGCGCCGGCGTGAGCACCGAACGCGCGAGCGGCGTGAGCCGCACCTGCGCAATCGGCGAGTCGGTAGAGGCCCGCAGCTCGATGTGTGGCAACGGCGCCACCGCCTCCTGCAGCGCGGATGCCATGGCGGCCGACACGGCCGCGAGTCGAGCGGGCCGCTCCGGCTCGGCGTCGATGATGCGCAGCGCCTCGTGTGCCGCGATGGTGGCGTACGCGGGGAGCGACGCTGAGAAGCAATACCCCGAGCCCGAGAGGACCTGGTGCGACACCATCGGCGCCGAGCCGGCGCAAAAGCCGCCGACGGAGCCGAGTGAGTGCTCGAGCGAGCCGACGTAGAGGTCAATCTCGTGGGGGGGCACGCCGCACAGCTCTGGCGCGCCGCGGCCCGTTGCGCCCAGCGAGCCGAAGCCGAGCGAGTCGTCGACGATGAGGTAAAACCCGTACTTCTTGCGCAGCTCGAGGATGGCCGTCAGCGGCGCGACGTCGCCAGAGTTCATGTAGAGTCCCTCGACGAGAACGAAGCGGCGCGCCACCTTGGAGGGCGGCAGTGTCTCGTCGGCGCGCGCCTGCGCCGCGAGCGCCGCCTCGAGCGCCGCGACGTCGTTGTGCGCAAAGGGGCGGACGGAGCCGCGTGCCAGCCGCGTCCCGACGGCGGCAGTGAAGTGGACGCCGTCGTCGACGAAAAGGAGGTCGCCCTTGCGCACGAAAGCGGGCACAACCGAAGAGATGGTGGCGATGCCAAACGAGTAGATGATGGCGCGCTCGGTGCCCAGGAAGGTCGCGAGCGCCTTTTCGATGTGGATGTGCGCGTCGAGCGTGCCGTAGAAGCCCCGCGGGCCGCACGTGCCGCACCCGTACTTGTACAGCGCGGCCTCGGCGGCGCTCTTGGTGCGCGGGTCGACCGTCATGCGGAGGAAATCAGTGCGGCGCAAGTCGAGCTCGCCGGGCACCTTGAGCAGCGCGTCCGCCGCCGCCTGCTTGAAGACCTCGTCGCGCGGCGTCTCGCCGTCGGGCGCCGCAGAGACGAGCGGCTCGGGCACCCACGCGGTGACCGAGCCGGGCGCATCGAGCGGCGCGTTGTGCAGCTCCTGCTTGCGCTCGATGGCGAGCTGGTCCAGGTCCTCGCCGCGCGCGAGCGCGGCGGCGGCCGTGGCGCGGTCGTAGAGCACGCCCGTCTCGAGGCCGGCCGACTCGACCATGCGCAGCGCGTGCTCGAGCTCGTCGCGCGTGTGTGAGGCGGCGATGCAGAAGCGGGAGCGCGAGAGGAGGAGCGGCGTCGCGGGGAAGCCGACGACGACGACGGCCAGCGCGCGCTTGAGGCAGTTGCGCGAGAAGCCCGAGATCTTCTCGGGGTGGTAGAGCATGATGGGCGTGATGGGCGAGTCGAGGTCGCCGAGCACGCGGCACCCCATCGCCAGGAGCCCCTTGCGGAACATGTTCGAGTTCTCGCGCAGCTGGTTGATCTTGCGCTGCCCGAGGTCGCCCGTGGACGGGTCGGAGCCCATGATGACGCGCAGCGCAGAGAGGGCCTGCTGGACAGCCGGCGGCGACATGGCGGGCGCGTACAGCGAGCCAGCCGAGTGGCGGCGCAGCGCCTCGACCATGTCGCGCGAGCCGGCTATGTAGCCACCCACCGAGCCAAACGACTTGGTGAAAGTGCCCATCATCATGTCAACGTCAGCGGTCGGGACGCCGAGGTGGTCCGTCACGCCCCGGCCGCGCGGGCCGACGGCGCCGACCGAGTGCGCCTCGTCGAGGTAGAGGTACGCGCGGTACTTCTTCTTGAGCGCGACCACCTCGCGCAGGCGGCAGAACTGCCCCTCCATCGAGTAGATGCCCTCGACGATGATGATGATCTTGCGCCACGGCGTGCCGTCGGGCTGCCCCTGCTCAGTCGCGCGCGCCAGGATCGCCTGCGCGGGGCGGGGCGGGCAGCGCACGGGAGCGGTCAGGGTGCGGGGACGGGGGCGGGGACGGGGGCGGCACGCAGCAGAGGGGACGGGAGGGCGCGGGAGACGGGAGAGGGGGCTTCTCGCGCCTCGAGCTGGTGCATGTCGTTGTGCACGAACGGTTGCACGCGCGCGCCCGAGCCCCGCACACCCTCGACGATGGATGCGTGGTTGAGCGTGTCCGAGATGACGAGCACCCCTTTGCCGTTGCCGTTGACGTCGACGAGGACCTAGTGGGGGGGGGGGGGGGCGAAACGCGGCCGTGCGGCCGTGCGAGGCGCGGCCGTGCGGGGCGCGTCGACAGTGAGGGTCGTGGCATCCGAGGGAAGGGTGTGCAGGGCAAGGACTGGCACGGGAGCGCTCGCCGCATCGCCGTTGCCGTCGCGCGCGCGATCGCACACGTCAATCGAAGAGGAGGCCATACCCGCGATGGGCCGGTTCCAGCAGTCGACGATGCGCTGGTACAACCGCTTCGTGTAAAATATCTGCCACCCCGTCCAGATCGGCGGTCCCACCCGCTGGCCCGAGGGCGTGTTGCCGCGGGCGGCGCTGGCCGCGCGTCGCCAAAAGAAGAGGAAGGCGACGAGCTTCTCGACGAGGTCGAGGACCTTGCCGCGGGCGATGAGGTAGGCGTACCCGCTCAGCGCGTGCGCCTTGATGAGCGCGCTCGGCTCCGCCTCATCCACCTCCTCCTTGGGCGGCGCGGCAGCCGTTGTCTTTCGAGCCGCCGCCGCCTCCTTGGCCGCGCCGCCGCGCTGCTGCGCCTCCATGCGCATGAAGAGGGCTGCGGCGAAGACGGAGGCGATGGCGATGTAATACGGCCACATCGCGGTGCAATAGAGAAGGAGGACCCCTGGATGCAAGCCTGTTCGGCGCTCACCGTCGCTCGCCCCTCCTTGAAGTCGGCGACTCCTGGAAGCGCATCGACACTCGGTGTTTTTCTTGTTGGTGGTGGTGGAATGGACATCTCTGCGAACTGTGAGAAGCAGCCGACTACACACACACACACACACACACAGAGAGAGAGAGAGAGAGAGTGACTCTGAGCCGCATCTTGTGTGTTTAGACGAAAACATATACTGGGTCCTTCAGCCTTCCTGACCCGACGGGGACGCCATCACCCTCGCCCAGGGATCTACATGCTGTCTCAAGGTCCGACAGGCGTCGGCACCGGGCACCGCCTCGGTATACAAAATGCGCCTGCGGGCGGACCCTTACAGATCACAGATCACATATACTGGGTCTGGGAGATTTCTCTCCATACTGGTAACACCGTACGTGTAATAGTGGTGTGGGGAGAGATTCCGCGCTATGACGTCGGTCGCAGCTCTCGGGCCAGCAGCAACGCGCAGAGCATGACGTAGAGCAGCCCGACGCCGAGCCGCCGCAGCTGCGCGCGGTGGCGATCGAAAAACGTCCGCGCCCCCTTCGCGCCATCGTCGTCGCTAACCTCGCAGACGGCGGCGCCGGCGGTGAGCGGCTCCTGCGCGAAACGGGAGTGGCGCACCCAATCATTGGCCACCAACTCTTCCACCGAGAGTCGGTCGCACGGCGAGAGCTGCAGCATGCCCTCGACCAGCTCGGCCGCCTCACGCGGCACGTGGCGAGGCATCTCGTACTCGAGACCGACCACCTGCCGCACAATCTCGTCGAAATTCCTGGCCGAGAACGGCGGCTTGCCGGTGAGCATGAACAGCAAAGTCGAGCCGAGCGACCAGACGTCAACCGAGGGGGCGAGCGGCCGCCGGCCGCAAACTGAATCAGCACAATAGCCCGTGAGTTGCTCGGGCGGCGCGTAAGCGGGCGTGCCATGCGCAACATGCGACAAGTGCCCGATCTTGGCGGCGTAGCCCCAATCGGTGAGGACGGCCCGGTCGCACGCCAGATTGAGCCGCACCTAGGAAGGAATGGAATTCCCCCCTTGAGGCCGAGCCCGCGCAAGGTGGGCGCGGGGCGGCACGCGCGTTGTCGGGCTTGACGTCGCAGTGAACAAATCCGCACCGATGTGCGTGCGCGAGCGCGAGCAAAAGCTGCGCGAAGATCTCGCGCGCCTAGCGACGGGTCAGCGACAGCTCTGGGCAGGGCCGGCGAGCGCGCTGCAGCGGTGCAGAGATGTCGCGCTTCAGCGGGCGGCAGCCGACCCGCCGGCTGCGAGGTGACGTGCGCGGGCAGCTCGGGGCCGTCGATGCGCTCCATCACAATGTAAGTGCAGTCTTGCAAGTCGATGACGTCCGTCACCTGGACGATGTGCGGGTGGAGGCCGAGCTCGCGCAACACGTGTACCTGATTGCACAGCCGAACCGTTGTATTGAATGTTGCACGGTGCGGCCGGGGGGCGAGCTCGCGCAGCGAGTGCACCTCCCACATGATGAGCCGCTCCACGTCCGAGCCCGGCAAGTCGTCCCTCCCCTTGCGGATCATCTTGACAGCGAGCTTCCTCTCGCCCGCCTCGCGCACCACACTCGGAACCTGCCCGCCCCCCTCGCCGTCCCCGCCCTCGGCCAGCTCGCTCTGCGAATCGAGCGATGCCGACGAGAACCGGCGCCTAGCGGTCGTAGCTCGACTGGGTGAGGCTCCCGCTGACCAGCCGACCCTTCTCCATCGACGAGGAGGTGCCCGTGCGCAGCGAGGACCGTGCCGTGCGTCCCCTCACCAAGCGTGCCACCTAAGTCACACGCCGCGCTCGTCGAGAAGAGATCACGCTCACGAGCGCCCCAGTTGCAGAAACTGGCCGCCGAGCTCGATCAAGTTCGGCACCGAACCGATGTTTTGGCGGCACGGCGCGAGGATCGGCGAAGCGGGCAGCAACGCACCGCCTCCCGCCGCGCCCCCCGCCGCGCCTCCCGCCGCACCTCCCGCCGCGGCGCCCGCCGCGCCACCTCCGCCGCCACTCGCCGCCGGCACAGCGCCCGCGGGCGCCGCTCTGTTGCCGTGCGGCTGGCTGCGTGGCGCCTCGACTGCGGGGCAGCACTGGAGAGAAGCGAGCATCTGCTGCGCTGTGGTCCGCCACACGGGCTTGATGGAGGAGGCCGGGTCTGGCTCGAGAGTGCCGAGCGAGGAGAGGACGAGCTCGCCTGAGAGACGCCATGGAGGATGTGATGGACGTGGCGCTTGACCACGCCGGGAGGGGAGACGGCCGGCTCGCCGAACCACGGCCTTCCACCCGACGAGAGGTAGCCGAGCCTAGTCTGGGGTATGTGCGGTGGAGTCTCTTGTTGGGCGGTGCGTCCGGGCGAGAGCAGAGACGCGCCGGCCAACCGAGGCGAGCTGCTGCAGCGCGTCGACAATGGTGGCGATGGGCGAGTGCTGCAGTTGCTCGCGCATGATGTCTGCTCACGCGCAGAGGGTGTGAGCTGGAAGTTTGCTGGAAGCTTGCTAGACCCGGAGTGCCGCCGCTCGCGCAAGACACACCGATCAGCTCGCTCGAGATGACGTGCGCCCCGCAAGAGATCGCGTCGTAGTGGCTCATCTTCTTGGCGACACGCGCGATCCGACCCCCGGGGGCAGCGCCAAAGTCGGTCAGCACCTAATTAATTAGTTAATTAGTTAATTAGGTGATTAGTTAGTTAATTAGGCGCCAAAGTCGGTCAACACCTTGACGATGGTGTGGATGTGCCCGTTCTTGCAAAACTCGGCGCAATGGTCGACCGACGCCCACTCAACGCTGTCTGTGGAGTCGTCAATCAGCGAGACGGCTCCCGTCGAGCTGTCGTGGCAAGCGCGCGAGGGGGTGAGCAGGGGAGACGGCAGGGAACGTGTGGCGAGCGAGTGGGCAGGGAAGTGGGCGTAATTCGGCGACGAGGGTGTCGGTTGCGTCTCTCGGCAAGCTGCCGCGCCTGTCGAGCGCGAGGCCCCGCATCATCGAGAGCAGTGCCTGCGCGGAGGACACGTCAGACGGTCTGCACGCCGAGAGAGCTGAGAGGCGGCGGAACGAACGCATCTCCACAGGGCAAGGCGGGGGAGATGGAGCAAGCCTGCCGATCGCGGGGGCACAGCGCGGGCCTGCGGGAGGCTTTTGGCATCTAGAGGCGCGCCGGGTCATACAACTGGTTCGCCACGAGGAGGATCGGCTCATTGGCACAAAAGTGCGACGCCGCGTTCACCACAGATGACGCCCGCAGGGTCGCGAGCCCGCTCTGCGCGCCGGAGCCGGTGACAGTGCAAAACTCTAGCTTCATGCCTAGGAGGCCTCCGGGCGTGAGTCAGGCGTCTGAGGGCGTGACGTGCGGAAGGGGAGCTCGCGCCTGCTAGCATCGGATCGGCTTGCAGCGAAGCGGCGAGGGCGTTCGACTTGACGTCGAGGGTGATGACCGCGCGCTCGATGCCCGCGCGCTTGAGCCCGAGCAGCAAGTGGCGCAGCACCGGTGTCGCGTCAAGGTGCAGCAGCCGGAGGCCGAAGCCGCCTGTGCCCGAGGCGCGCCGCGCAGCGACGCGAGAGGTGCCGACGACGAGGGCCGCACGAGCAAGGCGAGGATGGCGGGCCTGGCTGTCTCGTGAGCGCATTCTTGTTGACCCAGCGCGGACGCGCGGCACCTGCGGCCACACAGGAGGTGAGCAGAGCGGGCCGGAGGCTGGCCGTGCGTATGCACGCGCAGCAAGGGTGGCGAGTGGCGACCGGTCCAAGTCTCGTGCAGGTGGTGGTAGCGTGCGTGTGGCCCCGCGCGCTCTCCAAGCGTACTTACAAGAAGTCTCACGCCAGCGCCCAAGCAGGACAACTGAACGGCGAAAAAGAAAGACTGCCGGGCTAGCAGGAGAGGTCGGGCCCCACAGTCGTCGCGTAACCATCGAAAGGCGAACAGGAGGGGGACCGAGGGGAGGGAGGGCCCCCCTCGGAGTTGGGGTGAGGAGACCGTGCGCGGAGCGGGGGGTTCCGAGCGGTGATGTCAGCGAGGAATGTGTGTGTTGTCGTGCTAGTGTCTGGTGTCTACTAGCCCCGAGTAGAGGGGGCGTTCCGCTGCTAGGGGAAACCCGCGGAGCGCAGAGCTAACCCTCGGGGACCCGTGTTTACTTTACGGCCCTTTCCCTCTGCGAACGCGCACCCCCGGGGCTAGGGCTCTCTTGCCCGTAACCCGATGCCAATCATCCGGCCCGCTGGGTGCGCTTCTGAGCTCCCTGGCCCTGGATGTGCGGTTAATGACTGCACTCCAAGTGTGCTTTAAGTCCGCGCGTCGCCCGCCCGCGCCCACCCCGATTCTGGCCGCCCTCCCGCCCAGCGCCCATCCGTCTCCCCTTGAAGAGGCCTGCTCTACTCTATTTATACGACGTCTACGTCCTCGCACAAAACATTGCTAAATCTCTCTCTCTCTCTCTCCCTCTTCATCAGCCTTCAGAGTCAAGACCAGCGCGCAGCGCCACCCAGCGGTGGTTATAGGTTAAAAATCAGGAGTGCGATCTCTCCGCTCTCTGTGTGTAGTGAGAGCGCATGTCGTGTGCGTGATCTTGGGTCCGGGGTTGTGCCTTTGTGTGAGTAGTGAGAGCGCATTCAGCAACAGCCGATGCTGCAGCCGCCGCTGCAGGTCACCCGCGCGTGGTCCCTCATGTAGAGGTGGAGCGTCGAAAAGAGCGACGTGTCGGTGAAGGTGCACGACGAGTTGCAAAAGTTCTTGCACATGGCGATGGTGGGCAGTGGGATGGGCTCCCACTGCCGCGCTGACGGCGGGAAGAGCGACTGCTGCCGGTCGGGATCGGCGAAAAAGAAGGCGTTGATCTTGCCGTCTGCGCCCTCTGACTCCTCGTCGTACATGGGCACAACTGGCACCAGGTTCTCGGCCTTCCACGAGAGATGCGGGCCCGAGAGGTCCCTGAACCAGTGGCTCCCCATCCCGGAGAAGCAAGAGCCGCGGACCCAGCCAGCCGCGGCAGCCTCTGCCCTCGTCAGCGGCAGTTCGAGTGCGATGCCGCCAGCACCCGCATTGATCACGAGTCGGTCGCCCAGCGGCTCGGAACTAATGGCTCGGCTGCAGGTCGCGTTCGGAGCACGGAAGGTCACTGATATGTACTTGCGCGGATAGCCACCGCTCTTCCCGGCAGGGAGGAAGAAGCCGGCCCTCACGAGGCGCGGCTTCGAGGCGCCCAAGACGTAGACGCCTGCGCCGGACACTTGTCCGCCCGGAGTGAAGTAGAGCAGTAGCGGCTCGGCGGGGTTGGTCGCGTTCTTTGAGCCCTTCTGGGCGTAAGGGATCCCAAGGCCCTCGAGGCAAGTGTCAGCAGCCGGCCTCCAGCCCTGAGCGGTGGCGGCAGCGACGGATATTGGCATGGGTGAGTACACGGTGTAGTCGCGCGCGAGCCGGTCGCCCAGCGAGACGCGAGCGAAGTGGGCCCCGGAGCCGGCCGCGAGCGGCAGAAGAAGATTTAGCTGCATATTTAATCGACTGACTCTTCCAATCGTGTTTATGCGTGTGCGCGGCGGGCAACGGCGAGGGTACAATTGTATTGAAAACCCACCCCGGGGTCCCGGCTTGACATGCAGGGCCCTCCAGGGGCCTAGAGAACACACCTGCCTATCTCCCTTTCCTCCCAACGCTGTAGATAGACTCTTTCATATTTATTTATTGCCTCGGGTATGTTCGTAAGAGCCACATACGTACATACAAGAAGGTCTTTAAAAATCTCTCTCTCTACATACACTGACTGAATGAAGCTCTCACTCACGCCGCGCGTAGGACCTTTAGGGGCTAGAGAACACACAAACCCTCTCCCTTTTCTCCCAGTAAGCTTAAAATTCGCAAACCCCGTCAGCAGTCCTCCTCCGGGAATGTACGTAAGAGCTACATTCTCCCAGTAAGCTATAAGTACGTACGTACACTGAGGGGCCTAGAGAACACAACCCCCCTCTCTCTTTTCTCCCAGTAAGCTATAAGTACGTACGTACACTGAGAGAGAGAGAGACGTACGTACGTACACTGAAAAATACGTTCCCTGAATAACATCGAAGGCTCCAAGTAAGTCAAAAGACACAGGCAAATTCGTGTTTGGGAGGAACAAGCCTTCCGCAGAGTCATCCGACTCAGATACAAAATGCGTCTGCTTGTGCTTGCCCTGCCGCTCGCGGTGAGCGGGATCTGGGTGGCGGCTGGCCCCGACCCCAGCGCCTCGCTCAAGAGTGCGGTCGATGAGTGCTACCCGACAAGCGGTCCGATCTCCGGCCCCCCTGACGCAACCGGCCCTTGTGCAACGCCGATCGGTCAATGGGACGTGAGCGCCGTCACTGACATGAATGGTCTGTTCTACAACATCTCGTACTTCAATGAGGACATCTCCGACTGGGACACCGGCGCCGTGACCGACATGGAGTCCATGTTTTACGACGCCGAATCCTTTAATCAGCCTCTGCCGTGAGCACTCCTCCGCAGCCCTCTGAGCTCTGTCACCTTACCCTGCGGAGGCCCTCCCCGGCGCTGCTCCCCGTCTCACCCGCCCATCGGGGACCTTGATACAGATGGGACACGTCGAGCGTCGAGACGTTCAAGCAGACATTTGCTGCGACTTCGACCTCTGCATTCAACGGGGACATCTCGACGTGGGACACCTCGGCGGCCACTTCGATGGAGTCCATGTTTTATGGCGCCAAGAGCTTCAACGGCGACATCGGGGGGTGGAACACGTCAAGCGCCACCACCTTCTACGCCATGTTCATGCTCGCCGAGGTTTGTTTGCCTCACCTTCACCGCCACTTTGCTAGCGGCGTAGTGGCTACCAGAGCTTCCCCTGCGCTGGCCGCTCTTCCCCTTGAGCTCTGCAGCTCAGTAGGACATCACCCCCCCCCCCCCCCGCGCGCGGCAGTCCTTCAACAAAGACATATCGACTTGGGACACCGAGTCGGTGGAGAATATGGGGCTGATGTTCTACGCGGCCGGCGAGTTCAACCAGCCCATCGGTGCGTGGGACACCGGCTCTGTCACCAGCACTCGCGCCATGTTTGGCGGCCTATACTCTCAGTACAACCAGGGCAGCGCCAACTTCAACGCGCCGCTCGACAGCTGGAAGACGGGGAACTTCCGGGATACCGCCTTTATGTTTGCCGGTGCCGCGCCCTCGCATTAGCTCCGCCACAGTCTGCAACCCTCCGCTGCGACGGCTCCCACTCGCACACACACCGCCAGGACGCAACGGCCCGGACGGGCCCGTCGGCGAGAGGCTCGGACGTCTTCAGGCCGACTCCTCCACCTGTTGACCCGCACAGGCGCGACGGCATTCAACCAGGACATCAGCACGTGGGACATGTCGAACGTGCGCAGCACGTCCGCCATGTTCTCTGGTGCCTTCGCCTTCAACAAAGACATCAGCACGTGGGACGTGCACAACGTGGTCGATATGACATCCATGTTTTTCGCCTCGCCCTTCAACCAGGACATCACCGGCTGGAACGTCTCTAGCGTCGAGTTCATGAACGCCATGTTCGCCTTCTCCAACTTCAACCGCACTGCGTGCGCCTCGGCCGTGGCGGCCCGCCTCGGCCCAACCTCCGCCTAGGCACCGCGTGTGGCGGAATAGGTATCCGCTCGAGACGACCGGCGAGTGGAGCGAGCGGCTCAACCTGACGGCCGCCGTAAACACCTCCTGCCCGCCGCAGCCGCCCGACGACTTTTGGGTCATCTCGGGCTTGGGCGCCAACCAACAGCTGTACTGCGGACACTCGTGCTGCCCACTGACCGGTGTGGGCGACCGCCCCTTGCCCCTCCCCCCCCCCGCCGCCGCCGCCCCGCCGCCGCCGCCCGCCCGCCCGCCCATCCCCACCCGACCCCACAGGTGACATCTTTTACAACCTCTCGGCGTGCGGGTGGCCCTTCGTCTGCCCCGGCGGGAGCTTCCAGGACCCGCACCTCAAATTTGCGTACGGCGGCCGAGCCGACTTCCGCGGGCTCAACCGCCACTACTACAACTTCTTCTCGGCGCCCCGAATCTCGGCAAATATTCGCACCGAGGATGCCAAGTTCAAGCTTCATAGTGGCGCGCTCCCGAGGACTCGCGGCCCTCGCCCTGGACGCATCCACCCCACCCCATCCCCCCACCCCACCCTCAGGCAAACTGCTCGTCGATGGCTCCTTCATGACTGAGTTCCACCTCACAGCGCTCGTCGGCGGCGCGAAGCGAAAGTGGGTGGCCCAGAGTGGGCGCTGCCTACCGCCGGCTCTGCGAACCGACACGTCGTCGACCGACTCCTCTAGGTGGGCCAACGTCTCCTTTTGGGCGTCAGAACTCAACAATCAGAACTGGGGTTGGAAAGTTGTCAACGGCACATGCGGCGGCCACTACTTCAAGCTGGGCAAGAAGACCACCAAGGTTTGCGAGGAGCTCACCATTGCCGTCAAGTCATCCAGCGCCACCTTCACCATTGACCTCAGCGACGGCCGCTCAGGCCCCCCCGCCCCCCCCTCAATCCACCAGCCCCTAGGCTCGCCGTGCCTCACACGACCCAGAGCGGCATCTACCACCTCGGCTACTCAGGGGCAATCTCGGCAAAATCTCGGCGACGAGGCCGCCTTTGCTCGCAGGCCCAAGCGCGGACCGGTGGGTTTTCCGCGTGCGCGGCAACACTGTGCACGACTGGGTCTCTGGGCCAAGGCACCGAATCGACGTGGACTTCGATGGCGTCGGCGGCGTTGCCGCGCGCTCGCTCCCCCACGGCGCCGCCCGTGCCGCCCGCCTGATGGCTGCCCCCCATACTCCTCACCGCCGATCCTTGCCTGCGTAGGCATCGTCGGCCAGAGCTTCTCCTCCCAGAGCCCCCGCATCGGTAAGACGGACAGCTACCCCAAGGAGGGCGTGTTCCGCACCACAGCAATGGCGGAGGGCGCGATCGAGGGCACCGCCGTGATGTATGATATGTCCACCGCGCATGAGACGCGGTTTCCCTTCTCGCGTTTCGACGCCGCCGAAACCGATCGCAAGTGCGCGGGCAGCCGCTTGGACCGCTCCCGGTGCCCCGAGGGCCTCATCCCGACTGTCACCCGCAGGCATCTCCTCCCGTCGCTCTCCTTGCCCGCCTCGGCGAAGGCCGAGGACACCGATGCGGGCGTCGACGTCGAGGAGGAGAGCATGCTGTGATCTGGAGCCGCCGCACCGTGTTCATAAAATGAGCCCCCTCCCCCATATGGGGGTACCTTTGGCGGCTGGGGCGACCTCGGGCGCCACTCCGTTGGCAGAGGAGAGAGTTGTTGGGGAGCTTAGAGGCCGAGGGAGGGGGGAAGCTTGGCGTTTGTGTCCGAGCGGGGACGCGGGGAGCGGGCGCTTTGGCCCGCGATTACATATCTGCCTTCATTGGTGCAGCTTCTGCGCCCGTGTGTGGAGGTGTGTGGTGCGTGTGTTTGGTGTGTCGTGAGAGAGAGATTTTTAGTGTGTCGATATGTTGTGTGTGTCGTGTGCGTCTTCAAGTAGTCAAGAATCTGGCGCCAGTCCGCGCCCTTGTCGTGTCAGTCGATTTATTTAGGTCCTCCGGGCCCCTTAAAGGAGGAGGTTACTTCCCCCAGGATTGGTCTTCTCTGCCTGCGGGAACACCCTCGGGCGGCCGGGTGGGGCTGCGGCTGGAGCTAGCATGGCTCGATAGAGCCGAGACCCCGTGTTGAGGCGGCGCTCCTGTGGGCGGCTGTGGAATCGGCAGATTCGACCTCAGATATCTCCAGTATTCTCGTCCCAGTGGATGGACGTCCGGACGTCCCTTTGTGTTCCTCTCCCCGTCCGCCAGCGAGACGCTCAGTCGCTGGCGGCCGCAGTTTTCTGTGAAGGGGTTTCTCCTGCGGAGTCGTGCGTGCGCAGGGCTCCTCTTTGCTTTCTTCTACTCCCTACTATCATCTCGTTCCCGTCCTACCAGAGAAAAACCCTGGCCGGCTGCTAGAACCCCAAGAAAGAAAGAAAACAGCGCCCAAGTTCTTTGCTTTTTACCGCGCAAGATGTAAAGGGTGGCTAAGGGCTCTGCCCGCAAGGCGCGGTACCATTGACAAATCTGCCATATACCCCCACACGAACAAATAGCAAAATCCGAATCCCGTGCACGAACTGCGTGATCTGCGCCGGGCAAGCCTTCAGCTGGTGCCACATCCGTAAAATTGAAGCCAAGAACGTCCGCCAAATCCGTGCTTTCTCGGAGCAACTGAGGGAGCAACTGAGGGAAAGCCGCTGATCGAGCCCGGCGTGCCCGCGGCCGCCTCCCGCGCAGCACCGCCGCTGGGGACGACACGCTGCGGAATCGGATCGAGCCCATGCACCGGGCAAAGAAGGACGCTGCAGTAGCGGTTGGAGAGGCAGCCGGCGTCTGCCGTCACAACGAGTCCCAGCGCTGGTTGGACATGCGCGTCGGCTCGCCCGAGGACTGCTGTCGCGACCCTCCCGTCGTGCCGCAGCCTCCGACGAGCTCTGCAACCGAGGAGAGTGAGGGTGCGCCTCCCCTCACTGCTGGCCGGGCTGCGCACCCCACAAAGCACCCCCTCGAGCATCTCTACAAGTACAAGTACAAGGGGCGGCGGCTCCGGCAAGACTTTAGCCTTGGCCCCTCCTTGCGGAGCAGAAGGAGATCCGCTCTCGGTCGGCAACGTGGCAGCTAGTCGAGGGACTCGGTAGTTGTGACCCCCCTGAGTGAGGAAGGACAGGAGAGAGAGAGCTTTTGTGGTGTTGGTGTACGCAATAACGGGACAGGGTAGTTAGTCGCTCTCTCTAGCTCCCCTTCTAGCTCTTAGCATGAGCTGCGCCCTGTGTCCGACCCCTTTTGCGCAGCAACACCTTAAACTTTCAGGCCCTCCAAATTCGGGTCGGAGCGTAGCGGAGTGGGCCCCGAGTTTGAAAAGGGCGACGGACGCTTGCGTCCTAGCCTCCAACAACGCCTCCCCGGCGCAGAGGGCCCCCCGGAGGGATGCTCAACCGCTCCACGCCACGCCGCTTGCGGCGGTCCTCTTCCCAGCTCCGCTGAGAGCCTTTCCGTTATGACCGCGCAAGATATAAAGGGTGGCTAAGGGCTCTGCCCGCAAGGCGCCCGCGTCGCAGACGCGGTACCATTGACAAATCTGCAATATACCCCCACACGAGCAAATAGCAAAATCCGAATACCGTGCACGAACTGCGTGATCTCGGCCGTGCAAGCCTTCAGCTGGTGCCAAGAAAACCCGTAAAATTGAAGCCAAGAACGTCCGCCAAATTCCGTGCTTTCGGAGCAACTGAGGGAGCAACTGAGGGAAAGCCGCTGATCGAGCCCAGCGTGCCCGCGGCCGCCTCCCGCGCAGCAGCCAGCACCGCCGCTGGGGACGACACGCTGCGGAATCGGATCGAGCCCATGGAGGAGGAGGGCGCAGTCGGCGAATCGGAGGAGGAGGAGGAGGGCGCAGTCGTCGACGTTGGCGTGTCTGACTCAGAGGAGGAGTTGGAGGTGCTCCAGCAACCTAACCTGATCCAGAAGGTCGCCGACGTTGTCAGGTTACGTGCGTCATGCGTGATCGAGCTTGAGGGAGGAGCTCAGCTAACGATTTGGCCGGCCACCCAGCGCCGCCGCCCACCGCCACCCACAAAGCGCCTGCTCTACTATCCCGTACCTGGCTGGCTGACGCTCGCCCCCCCCGCTCCACTTTCCCCTGACCATGCCCGTGATAGCACCATCACTGTCGCCGTCCTGGTTTTGAACGTGGCAGCTGGCTCTAGGGACTCGGTAGTCGTGACCGCCCCCTGAGTGTGAGGAGCAGGAGAGAGAGAGCTTTGTGGTGTTGGTGTACGCAATAACGGGACAGGGTGGTTGTTCTCTCCATCTCCCCTTCTAGCTCTTAGCATGAGCTGCGCCCTGTGTCCGACCCCTTTTGCGCAGCAACACCTTAAACTTTCAGGCCCTCCAAATTCGGGTCGGAGCGTAGCGGAGTGGGCCCCGAGTTTGAAAAAGGCGACGGAAGCTTGCGTCCTAGCCTCCAACAACGCCTCCCCGGCGCAGAGGGGCCCCCGGAGGGATGCACAACCGACCCGCGCCACGCCTCTTGCGTCTCCTCTTCCCAATGCACCGGATTTTTTTTTACAGAACCCTCCACCGCGATCCGGGGATCGCCCATGTGTCGGCTGAGATGCCCACGGCTACTCGTTCTGATCCTCACCGCGAGCCGGCCTCTCGCGAGCGGCTTCGCCCTCCCCGGCTTCGCGCTGCAACCCGCGCCCGCGCCGCTGAGATGCCCACGGAGATCAGTGCCGCTCCGGTGAGTTATAGCCGATCGCTCCAACCTGTCTGTACAGCCTCCCACCGCCGCAATCCGCCGACCCTAGGCTCTCAACCGACCAGCGCGAGTCGCGCGCACGGCTGGGTGATGCGCGGGCCGCCGCCGCCGACGGCAGCAACGACAGCAGCAGCGGTGGCGATGGTGCCGAGGCACCAAGCGCGGTGGTGGCAGGCTCAGCCCTGGCGGCCTCGGCGGTCATATTTGAGGGGGTGCAGGTGGCGGGGACGACGCTGCTCTTCCTTCTCGCGCAGCGCTGGACCGGCGCACAGAGTCCGGTGCGGCGAGTGCGGGGGAGAAGAGGATAGCACACGAGACCCTCACAACTTGCCGCGCACCACCTGCTGGCAAAAGCGGCACTCTGCGGCGTTGGGGCAATCCGGGAGCGCCGATCGCAGGGCGAGCGCGGCTCAGACACCTGCACGTACAGCACCCCTGGAGGAGGTGAGGAGGCGCAAAGCCAGGCCGGAGGGTGGGTGGAGGAGAGACACGAAAAAGCGCGCGCCTCGTGCAACCGGTGCCCTCCTGCCTGTGCAGGTCGAGGTGGTGACCTTGCTTGTCGACTACCTGCGAGATCTCGGCGACACGGGCTACGCCGCCTTCGCCGCCATGATGGTCACTTTCCAGGTCCCCTGCCCCGCCGGCTGTGCTGCGCCTCGGGTTGCACCTCGGCTGCACCTGCTTCCGGCTCGGATCGCGTGCTAGGTCATCCCGGTCGCCGCCGCTTTTGTGCTGACCGTGTCGGCGGGTGCCATCTTCGGGGCCACCAAGGGGACCGCCCTCGTCCTCTCCTGCTCCACCATCTCCGCCACCATCTCCTTCCTCCTCGCGCGCCTCTTCGGGCGATCACTCGTGCTGGACGCGGCGCGCGAGTCGCCGACTTTTCAGGCGATCGACGCGGCCTTTGCCAACGTCGGCTTCGCCAAGGTCACTCACGCTCCCTCGTCCCGGGAGCGCCGTGAGACCCTTAGGTTGAGCGAGACTGCGTACCGTTCCCCCTCAGGCTTTCACACTCATCTTCCTACTGCGTCTCTCACCCACCCTGCCCTTCTCAGGCTTTCACACTCATCTTCCTACTGCGTCTCTCACCCATTTTGCCCTTCTCGTGGGCAAACTACGTCTTCGGTGCCCCCTCCACTCACCGCCCCGCCCCGCTCCGCCCCGCCGCCCGCCGGCCCACCCGCCTGCCCCGGGCAGGGTCCGTTGGGTGCCCCCCCCCCCCCCCCTCCCAGCGTGGCACGGTTGCTCAAATAGGCCTCTCCCCTGTCCCATGGGCCGCCTTCTCCCTCGGCACACTCACCGGCTGCCTGCCCGCCGTCGCCGCCTACGTCACCTCCGGCGAGCTCGGCGCCTCGATCGCCGTCGACGGCGGCGACACCAACCCCTGGTTGCTCGCCGTCGGCATCGCCGCCACTATCAGCGCCATCAGCGTCGCCGGCAACATCGCGAGCGACGCGCTACGTGAGGAGGGGCTCGACTTTGACTTGGAAGGGGAGAGCAAGGCGAGGAGCTGAGGCGGAGGAGGTGATCCGCCCTCCCTTACCCGACTCCTTTAGGAGGTCTGGACGTGACTCGAATGTGCTGTGTATCTATGAGTGTGGGGGGGGTCGGGTGGGCGCCGCCAGCGGCGCAGCGCCCGCCAGCGGTCTCTCCAGGCGTGCGCCTGGCCCTGTTGGCTTGTATCGTCGCGGTATCACACACACATAGGCATAACAGCGCTCGTGCCCGACGCACAACGCCACAACCTGCAGCTAGGACGTGCAAAAAAAAGCACAGCAAGCACCCAGAAAAAAAGCAGAACTTGAACTACATATATTATCACACAGAGGATGATCGCTGCTCTCGCCGGGGCACACACAAGTCACAACGCACACACAAATGTCATATTATATCCATTGTATCCCGGAGTGACTTAAACTTGTACAGGCTACACAGCGCAACAGCCAACACGCACACACACAGTACGGTAGTGAGTGACACGCGCGCACGCCGCGCGTGCGCTGGCATTGCCGGCCGTCACACGCACCCCCTCTCACATCTCACTTGACGCGCCCCCGATAAATACTCTGGGCGACCCAACCTGATCGCCGGACGCTGGCACTGTACGCTCTCTCCCCATCCGGCCTCTCGAGGTGCACCCCCTGCTCTGCTGACACTGTAGGTTTGACAGCCGTCGGCACCGCGACACCGCCCACCGCGCGGAAGTCAGAAGGCATCAGAGTTCCTTGTTGAGGCAAAGGAGCGGCGCGGCTTGAGAGGCGAGCCTGATTGCGGCAGCGTTGCTGCGGGCGCCGCCTTCTCCTCCTCGTCGACAGGGTACGCTTGCGTCGTGCGCACCTCGAGGTGCGGCTTGCCCTTGGCTGGCTGCTGCTGCTGCGGCTGCGGCTGCGCCTTGTTGACGCGGGTCCAGTACGCCCTGCGGCCGGGGCGGGTCGCAGGTTGGGGAGCGGAGCGCCGGAAGAGGAATCTCTGGGGAATCGTCTCGATACGAAAACTGAAGGACTCTCGCCTGTAGTCGGGCGGCTCGTAGGTGTGGAAGAGGAGGTCGAAGAGGATGAGCCGCTTGGAGAAGTTCGAGAGCGGCTTCTGGTGATGCATGGTGTGATGCGGCACCTGGCCAGGGGGGGGAGAAGCGGTTGTAGACGAGAGAAGTGTTTGGCTCTAGATGCCAGGCCCAGGGAGGGAGAGATGGGCCGCGGAAGAAGGTCCGAGATCGTGTGCGAGATCGTGTGCGAGATCGTGTGCGAGATCGAGTGCGCGGCTCATCTCATGCGGCGTGTGCGGCGCCTCGAGCGAGAGGCCGCACAGGTCGGCCATCAGCCGCTGCGGGTGGCCGGTTGGTGTCCAGCTCATCTCCGTGTGCCCGAGGAGTTCGATCATATGGGCCTACCGCGGCAGCGCCGCCCCGAAATCAGGCCGAGAGCGCGGCCGAGGGGCGGCCGGGCGGTTCGAGCGTGCCCACGAGACGTAGAGCGCGACGTCAAAGGTGGAGAAGGAGAAGCAGAGCGAGAGGACCTGAAAGCCGACCAGGTACGAGGACAGGATCGAGGCCGTTTCAACGAAGGTGAGCTCGTACGTCTCGTAGGCGACGAGGTGGCCATGCTCCTACGGCGACCGCGGCAGCGGGTCGTGGGCGTGCCGCGGGCGCGTGTCGCGCCACGGATGCGCCGCTGCTCTCCTTGCCCGTCTCTGCGTGGTGAGGCGCGTGGACGAGGCGGTAGAGCGTCCTGCGGGTGGTGGGAGGGAGGAGGTGGTGAGGGTGCGGCAGAGAGGAGGAAGGGAGAAGGCGGTCGGGCTCCGAGGCGGCGGCTGGGAGGGAAGGAGAGGCGCGTGTGGCGGACCGGTTGACGTGGCAGCTGCGGTGAAAGGCGTAGAAGCCGAGGTCCAGTCCGATGTCGAAGAGTAGGGTCCTCCAGACCGCATGCAGCAGCACAGAGGCGGGCGGAGCGCCGAGGCCGTCCTCGCGCAGCCAGGGCCAGATCTGGAAGGCGAGCACGTATCTGCGAGGCGGCGGCTCGGGTCGGCCCTCGCGCAACCTCTTGGTGGCTGGGTCTCTGGGAGGGCAGGCACCCCAGCGTCTCCACGGCGGCAACCTTGAGCTGAAGGACGATCTGCTTGGCTGTCGGCGCCTTGAGCGGACGGCCCTCGTAGAGATCGGCCATCGCCTGCAGCGACGTCGTCTCCCACACCGAGATCGGAAGCGTGAGGAGGCAGCAGAGTAGCGAGTAGCGGGAGCCGAGACAGAGGACGGCGTAGCGGGTGAGGACTGCGAGGAGGGATTGAGGCCAGAGCTGCGCGACAAAGTGAAGCTTCTTGCGATCGTGTGGGTGTATCATTCGAATGTACACGAGGTTGA
>NW_005196756.1:1038228-1086534 GCF_000372725.1 Emiliania huxleyi CCMP1516
CAGACCTAGAAGACTGCGAGGCCCGGGCTTAAGATTCTAGCGATTGAACGGTGCTGTACTAGTGTTGATAAGGGCGGTCTTAGATATAACAACTCCATGTCTCCAGATCAAGAGTGTCGTTTTTTGTGCAGGGAGAGTGTAGCCACCTGGGCTCGTGTCGGGGCGGCGAGAAGGCTGGGGGTCGAATTCGCGACAGCCATCCTCCGGCCGATGGCTGCGACGGCTGTATGCCAGCCATCATGCGGCCGGGCGGATGGCCGGGACACAGCCATCGCAGCCATCGGCCCGGAGGATGGCTGCACTGGCTGGAAGGCGGCCAAAATGGCGCGTGCTTGCAGGGCGGGCGGAGTGGCTGGATCCTGCAATTCCAATTGCAGCCATCCTTATCACAGATGGCTTGTGCGTCTTGGGTCCGTGGTTGTGTTTTTGTGTGAAACAGGTTGTGTTTTTGTGTGAAACAGCTAACAGGGTGTCTCTCTGCGATTTCGGGCCCGGGGTTGTGCGTTTATGTGAAACAGGGAGCGCAGCCATCCAAGGTGCACATTTCGAGGTTACAACTCCACTGTACCTCCCTAGGGAGCCCAGCTGTGAGCGCTGTCAGAGCGGTGCTTCGACACCGATATCGTTTCAAGGAGAACCGCCCCCCCCCCCCCCCCTGTGCTGGCACGTCCGCCCGCCGACGGCTTTCTGTTGCTCGACGCCCGCGTCGGGTGAGCGACGACAGCGTCGACGACAGCGTCGAATAACAGCGTCCGCCGAACCGCTGGCATGGCAGAGGAGCACGGCGCACAGCTTGAAGAGAGAGAGCGCGAGCTCAGGGTTGACGCAGCGGGCGACGTGGCGGCTGCGCCGGAACGTAAAACTCTCGCGCTCGACACCTGCATGGGACTAGCGGCCCAAGAGAGCGAGCAGCCGCAGCGGGATGCCCTTGTGAAGGCGTTGCAGTTCTGCCAAGTGGCCAACGCGGCGGCCCTGGCGGAGCTCGAGGCCGCAGTGGAGGCGAGAAAGCAGGCGCTCAAGGCGGAGGTGGCGGAGGCGCGGCGGAGTGCCAAGCTGGAGGAGAACGAGCTGAAGCGGCGGCTGCGGGAGGAAGAGCGACTGTCGCGGCGGGAGGACAAGAGGCGACGGCGGGAGGCGGAGGCTGCTTCGAGGCGCGACGCTGCTCTGACGAGCCCCGCCTCGGCGGCGCGCAAGGAGTCGTGGGCGGTGGCGGCGGCACGGAAGGGATTGCCGGTCGGCGGCCGCGTGGAGGGGCCTCTCGACGGAGAAGGGTCACACGACGGTTCGTGGTTCGCGGGCAGCGTCATTGACGTGCCAGAGAAGGGGCGCGCGAGGGTGCTCTTCGACCGCACATCTGCCGCCCCCAGCAGCGCTGGGGCCGATGCCAGCAAGACGACGGGGGTCCTCCTCCCGCTCGAGGCGCTGCGGCCACTGCCGCCGCCGCCGCCGCCGTCCGCTGAGCTGGAGAGACAGCTGCGTGGCGCTTACGGCACGGCGCTCGAGCTGCGCTTCGAGGGCGGGTGGTGGGAGGTGGAGCTGCTCGGTGGGGCGGGCAGCGCGTGGGCAAAAGGTGGAGCGGGGGAAGGCGAGGGCGGGGGCGAGGCGGGAGGCGAGGGAGGCGAGGGAAGCGGTGCGGACGCAGCGGCGGCGACGGAGGCCGAGGCAGTCTTCACGGTGCGGCTACGCACAGCCGCCGCCGAGGGAGAGGGTGTCTACGACGTGCCGACGGCGCGGTTGCGGCCTGGTTGGCTGTGGAAGGGCGGCCGCTGGGCGGGGCGGTGGAGGGGGGTGCAAGAGCGGGTTCCCGAGCCGCGCACAGCGCAAGGCGACACGACTCACGCACAGATGGTTGCGGCGTGGGGGGCGCGCTCCACGGCTGGAAGGGGTGCAGCGACGAGTGCGCCCCTTCACACTTCTCGCCGCGAGTAGGTTGGCTCCCAGGTCGAAGTGGTGCAGCGCGACGAGGGGTTCGAGGGCGCCTGGTTTGCGGGGCGCGTCATCGATCACGAGTACCCGGACAAGGTCGTCGTCGAATACGATGAGTTGCGCGACGTCGACTCGGAGGCGGAGGACGGCGACCCTCAGCCGTACGTTGGCACGGAGAGCCTGCGGTTCGCGCGCCCGATTCCGCCGCCGGAGCAGGCGGGCGAGGCGGCCAAGGAGGAGTGGCTGGCGGGGGTGCAGCCCGGCGCTCGCCCGCCAACTCTTCCGTGGGAGACGGGCGCGAGACCGGACAGCCTGTGATGTGTGGGCGATAGGCGCGCCCGCGGATCTGGAGTACGAGGGCGGCTGGTGGGACGTCGAGGTGGTCCGGCTGGAGCCCACCCGACCAGTTGACGCTGCTGCTGATGCTACCGCCACTGTCGCCGCTACTCCCGACGCCCCCGACGCAGCTCCGTTCGGTGCGACTTCCGACACCGCGGAGGTGGAACTTGCGTCGCCAGGCGCCGCGGCCGCCGCCGCCGCCGCCGCTGCCGCCGGAGCTCCTTTGCTTGGGGATGTGGCTGCTAGCCTTGCAGCCGCCCCTGCGGCTTCTGCGGCCTCTCCGCCGGTGCAATACGTCGTCCGCTCACGGCGGTTCGACGCCGAGCATGTCGTCGGAGCCGAGCGGTTGCGGCCACCCCTGACCTGGAAGGGTGGGGTTTGGCAGAGGCGCGCCGCCGCCCCGCCCCGGCAGCGGAAGGCCGCGCCGCAGCCCATGGATCCGGCGAGTGCCGCTGTGAAGGAGGGCATGGTGGGCGCGGAGGCGGCGGCGACACCCACGCCGCTCGCGATGTGGGCGAGCGGGCGGCCGGTGCGCGAATCTGCTGGGGCGTGGGCCGGGGCTGTGTTGACGGGAGACAATGCAGGCGGCAGCGGCGGCGGCGGCGACGGCGGTGGGGGCGGGGGCGGTGGGGGCGGGGGCGGAGGCCGGGGTGCGAGCTTGCGCGGGCTTGTCGTGGCTGCCATGGAGGCGTTGGGAGGGGAGGTGGTGGAGCGGGGGGCGCTGGTGGCACGGGTCGAGGCGCTGGCCATCGAGGAGGGCTTCCAAGGCCAGGTTAGCCGCAAGAGCGTGGTCACCCTCCTCGGCAAGGCGAGTCATAGACGACATACCCGTGATGTTAGCCGAGGTGAGGGTCGGATGTTGCTTTCACGCCGCCTCGCCTTGAACAGGAGCTCAAGAAGCCATCCCCCTGCTGGCGGGCGGTGCCGGGCATGGAGTCGTGCTACGCGCTCGTCACTGCCGCCGACAAGCTCGCCGCCCCTCTCGCCACGGTGGCCACGGTGGCCACGGTCACGGCCGCTACTGTCGAGGCGGCGCGAGCTGACGCGGTAGTCGCCACCGTCACTGCAGTCGCAGATACTTCACTCTTGCCAACAGATGCCGACTAACAATGATTGTGTGTCTGGGCACGTGACGGGTAGTCTGTGGTCCCTCTGAGCTCTGTCGGCGCCCGGAGCGCAGGCAGGGAAGCACTGGCGTTGGAGCGCGAAGGTACACTGTGAAACTGGTATGGAAAAAGAACGATTTTACAACTGGAAAAAGAAAAGATAAAAACGCCGCGCGAGAACCACGTCGCACGTGTTAACTGCTGTTCCCTGTGCCCGAGTGCATTTTGTTCGTCTCAGGAGTGCACCCCGAATTCTTGTTTTCTAGGTGTGCCAGTGTGTGTGCCAGTCCGCGCCAGTCCCGCGCCCGCTTGTTGTGCCAGAAAAGAAAGAAAAAGAACAGAAAAGTGAATTCTTCTTTCTTACGGTGAGCCGGTGTGTGTGCCAGTCCGCGCCAGTCCGCGCCCTCGTCGTGCCAGTGTGCTGTGAGAGAGGCTTTTGCATTTTAAGAATTCTCTTTCTTGCCTCGCCCAAAGTGCAAAGAAGTGAAAAGAGATTTGACATTTGTTTGAATCCGTTTGTCAAATACGTGGGGCCCGCCTGTGGCTGTGCCGCCCTGGATAGAGGAGGTGCCCTCGCCGCTCGCCCACCCATCGCCGAGAACGGAGACAGGAACTCACAAGCCTGCCTAAAGACGAGCGAGACCCTACTGTGAATCCCAAGCCAGGCGCACCTCGTCGCCACAGCCTGCACCTTATATGTCATGATCCGGACAAACTCCTCCCGGCTCACCTGAGCAAGGAAGGCGCGAGCGGCTGAGCCGGGAGCGCGGCGGGGCGATGGGCAGCGCGTTGCGCGCTCCTCGCCGTCGCCATCAACGTCCGCCCGGTTAATCATCTCCCGAAGCTCATCATCCGTCATGTTTTCGCCGAGTTCGCGCGCAACGCGCTTCAGGTTGTGGAACGTTATCTTGCCTGCGGGGCCGTGAGCGGGTCGGCGCGGGTGTGGGAGGCTGAGTGGCGCAAGAGCGCGGGCAGCGCGCCCGTCTCGTCGTCATCAAACAGTTTAAAGACGCGGCTAAGCTCCTCCGGAGAGTCACGGTCTCCCATCTTGCCAGTCATCATCTCGACAAACTCGTTAAAGTCGATGGTGCCTGAGCCGTCCAGGTCGATGTCGGCGATCATCTTCCGCACCTTGTCCTTCTTCGAGTCAAAGCCGAGCGCGCGCAGCGCGACCTGCAGCTCCTTGGTCTCAATCATGCCGGAGCCGTCCGTGTCAAACAAGTCGAAGGCCTCGCGCAGCTCCTGCATCTGCCACTCTGGCAGCGCTTTCTGCTTCAGCAGCTTCTCATCGCTCGCCATCATGAGAGGTGGGGGCGCCGCCGCGGTCCGCGCGGGTTTCTTTTCTTCTCTTGTGCCTGTGAGAAGGCTTGTTTTTTAAGAATTCTTTTCTTCTCTTGTGTGTTGTAGTTTGTGAACGGAGCTAAGTGCACCTCTTGTTACTTGTAGCTCGATCGGTCACACCGCCATCGCCGCCGACGTCTCACTGTGAGATGATGGAGTTGGAGAGGGGGGGCGTCACTGCTTTGGCAGCGTGCACCTCGATCCTGTATCGAGTTTGTTAGACGCCCCCCCCATGAACACACCAGTGAGGGAGGGCCTAGGGGAGGGCGAGACGATCGAGGGGTCCCGTACCATGCGGAATCGACCCTATCCAGTGCTCAAGTGCTCAAGGTGCCCGCCGTGAGAGTTTCGCTATGATTGAAACCGAAAACGGAAGCCGACAGCTCAGCGGGCGCGGTGACTTCGGTGAGCGCGCGACAAGGCGGCGCGAGGGAAGGGGGGGGGGGGGCAAGGGGGGGGGGCAAGGGGGGGGGCTCCCGCGCTCCGCGGGCAGGTGTATCTCTGCAAAACCCACCACCCCCACCACACTGACGCGCCGTTCGCACTCGCGGCAGGACGATCTTCGCCATGAAAAGGGTGCTGATGCTTGCCGCCGCAGTGGCTGTGGTTGCCTTTGCTCCAACACCAGCCCCAGAGCCGACACCAGATCCGACACCAGAGCCGACCCCTCTCCCGACACCAGAGCCGACCCCTCTCCCGACGCCGACGCCGGCTCCCGATGTGACGCCGACACCGACGCCAACCCCCGAACCCCCACTTGGTGGCGTCGGATGCATCGCGCCCGGGATTGGCGGCGACCCGTGCCTCGCCGATGACGACTGCTGCTCCGGCACGGTCTGCGTGGAAGTGGAGTTTGATTCCGTCAACCCGAGCCAGACAACGTACGGCAAGCACTGCATTACCTCGACTCAAAAGTACACGCTCCGCAACGACGTCTGTGGCGTCCCCGCCTTCACAATTTACAACTCCCCGGTCACCAACGGCGACTGGTGCGGCCAGCAGCTGGGTTGGGCCGAGGACCAAGCGTATAGCGAGGACGATCAAGCAGCCTGCATGGACGTTTACATTCAACAGGATGACTTTGCGATGCCGTGCAAGTATGCTCCGACCAAGGACACCCCTTGGGACGGATCGTACGAGTGCCGAGGTGGGAGCGACACGGAGACCTACATCATGTGCTAGCGAGGGCCCCCCGGTTCGCGCCGCCCACACGTGACACCTCGAAGTCAGAGCAGTGGATCAATCTCCCGGCTGCCGCCTGGCCCGTTCTTCGTGCAAAATCGGGCCGCCCTAGCGTCTCTCTGTCTCCCTCTTAATGTTTCGCGAGGCCACCGCCATAGTTCCGGGGGGGGGGGGGGGGTGAGCCGGATGTTGTTTCTTTAGCGCGCGTGTCGTCGCTTGTCGGGCCGCCAGGATGGGGTGCAGCATAAAACAAAACGGCCCCGGCAAGAGCCGCGCGCGCGCCAAGGTAGCGCGCAAGCCGGAAGCCCGGCACGCATTCCAGTTTCCACATATCGAGAATGTACTACCGTCCCACTCTCCCAGCTCGAGCGAGGGTCAGATTTAACGTACATACGACCTGACCAGCCCCCCACCTCCTCTAAAGGAACCTTGAAGAAAAACACAAAGACAGCCTTTGGCAAAGAGTACGGTAGGCAACCAGCAGTAAGGGGAGGGTCGCGGCCGGGGAGACCTTGGCCGGAACCGGAGCCAGAGGGTGTTCCGGTCCAGTCGCGGGGAGAGCAACAAGGGGCGACCCACCGTGGGCCGCAACGATCATGTATAGCGCGCAAGACGCTATACAGCGGCGGCAGCAGCGCTGGCTCAAGCCGTAAGCGCGGGCAAGTCGTACAGCTTGGAGAGCTGCACGGCGACTGTCTTCGAGCGCGCGTGCTCGCCCAACGGGCCGTAATAGGTCTTCGTCTCGCGCCCCGATTGCGTGCGCCGCGCCAGAATGCGCCAGCCGGGCAGCTCGGGGTCGGAGTCGAACTTTTCTGGGCACGCGGGCGACCAGTGCGGAAGCAGCTTGCCGCTCGCAAGCTCCGCCGCGTGGAGCTGTCGGATGAGGCTGTCGCACTGCGGGGAGGCGGCGGGGGCCGGTGTTGAGGTGATGAGGTGATGAGGTGGTGAGGTGGTCAGGTGGCGAGGGGGGTGGTGGGCGGGCGGGCGGGCGGGCGGGCGGTTGGTGGGGAGCGCACATTCTCCAGCGAAGACCACGCCTCCCAAGTGCTGTCGCTCTCCGCCTGCCCCTTCCACGCCACCAAGTACTGTGGCTCTCCCCCGGCCCCGATGGCGCGCGCCAAAACTCGATCCGCAACCTTGCCGTGGCGCGCCGCCCGCTTTTGTGGTAGCACGCCGGCGGCAGCGTCCGCCTCCTCGTTCAGAAGCACCGCCCCGGGCTGCCCGGCTGCCAGCGCGGCGGAGCCCGGCGCCGGTGGAGACGTCGCCGACAGCTTGTGGTGGCGAGGGTCGTGCCAATGCTGCGGGCCCGCCTCCTGCTGGTGAAAGCGGAGCGTGCTGGAGAGCTTGCGCTGCCGCGGGATGCTCAGCTTGAGGCACGCGCGCACGTCGAGCTGCCTGTGCCCCACGGGCACCCTCCGCGCGTAGAGCTGCACGCGGACGTGCGGCGGTGAGGGCGGCCGCTCCACAAGTGCGCTCGCGCCGTCCCGTGGCAACGAGTCGCCGAGCTGCTCCGCCCCGTTGCCGCTAGCCTCGGGTCTCGCCGCCAATGGCCCCGCCCCATGCTCGCCTCGCGCCTCCCGCCTGCTGCTGCCGCTCCTCTCCCGTTTTCGCTCCGAATCGCGGTCGCGTCGCTCGGCCACGTCGTGGCAGCCTGCCCGAGCGGCCGGGGCGGGCCTCGCCTCGTGCCGCGGCTCGGATGCTGCCACCGGCGTGGGCAACGGCGGCGGTTCGAGCAGACCGTGCTCAGCCGCGGGGAGTCTGTCTCGCAGCCGACCCAGCATCGCGAGGCAAGCCGTTTGCGGGCGCGAAGCGCCGGCCTGGCTCAGCTCGGGCGGCGTGACGCAGCAGCGGGCGAGCGTGCTGCAGAAGGTGGCGAAGTCCTCGCGCTCCAAGCACACCGCCTCCCACCGGCAGCCCATGGGCAGCTCGCCGGTCTGCTGCGCCCCTCCCGGCTTGGTGCAACGGTACACGCGAGAGGCCGACGTCACCGCCCAATAGTCGGCGTCGAAGCAAGAGCCGAGGTGGCAGCGGAGCGCGGCCGTGCGCACCTTCCTCCGCTCAGCGGGCGAGACGAGCGCGAGCAAGAGTGCGCGCAACGCCAGCACGCGGTGGAGCGGCCGCGCCTGCGCGTACGGCAGCAGCCCGGCGGAGCGCGCCTCGTCCGTCGGGGCGGCGGCTGCCGCAGCGAGCGCCTCGGCCGCAGACAAGAGGGCCGGATCCACTGCGAGCTGCGCGTTGATCCCCTCCGCAGGCGGAGGATTGGCTGGGGTTGGCGAGAGCGCCTCTGGCACCTTGGCACAAGTGGAGTCTGCGCTCGCCTCTCGCCGCAAGCGCCCGCCCCGCGGCCCGCTGTTGGGAAGCTGGTGTAGCCCGGCGTGGTTGTTGGGAAGCACGCAACCGAATGTGCCGCAGATGGGCGGTCCAATCTCGGTCACCCACTGGCCAAACTTGGAGCCCTTCGCCTACAGAAGGGTGATGGCGAGAGACTGAGACGTGTTGCGGCTGGCGGTGGCGCTCGCCGGGCCGGCACACCTTGTCCTCTGCTGAGGAAATGCGCTCGAGCGGAGGCGGGACTGCTGCGGCGCTTGCGACAAACGGGCAGGCCGTGTCTGGGTACGTCTTGGCCCAGACCCCCGCGCGCAAGGCGGTGCAGAGCCCGTGCATCCAACCGTCGCGCCGCAGCCAAGCCGCCGTCTCGCCGCCGTCGGCCAATCGGCATACAGCCTCCCCGGCTCCGGCCGGGCCTGCCGGGACGCCCTCCGTTAGTAGCGCCACGAGGAGCTCTGCGTGCAGCGCGCCGAGCGCGTCGGGTCTCACCACGGCCGTGCGGGTCGGCGGCAGCGGCGGCCCCCCCGCGAAATCGACTGCGCCGACGACGTGCAGGCAAGGCGCGGCGCACACCCACTCTTCGAGCTCGGCCAGCGTGGGCACCGGCACGTGCAGCCGAGGGAGCACGACAGAGCAGAGCAGCCACGCCTCGAGCCACTCGGGCGACGAGTGCAGCTCGCCCAAGTGCTCCTGCTCGTGCGGCGGCGCGGCAGAGGGCGCGCTGCTACCCGGTCGGAACACCCGCAGCGCCGCCTGTGCCTCGTCCGCCATCTCGAGCAGCAGCGTGTCGTGCGACGACAGGCGACGAACCTTCCTGGCCGCGTCGCCCGCGTTGCCGCCGCGCTTGAGCGACCTCTCCCCCTTGCTGCGTGGGGCGGCCGGTGCAACCTCCGCTTCGGGGGCGCCGCCGGCCACAGGCCGCGGAAGGGTGATTGTGATTGTGCTTCCCGCCCGCGCGGTCGACGGCAGCTTGACGTGCAAACCCTGCGGAGGCAGCGGCACCTCGACCAGCAACCGCGCGCCGGCCGGCGCGCCGAGCGGAGTCTGCACATGCACGTCGTGGCCAAGCGAGGTGTGGGCGAGCAACGTTGCACCCGGCGGGGCGCCCGGCGGGACCTCAACCTCGACCAGCTCGGGCGGCCTCCGCACGCTGATGAGCAGCGTCTGGCCGCCCGACACCCCCGGGGGGAGCTTCCATCGGAGCCGCTCGTCGCCGGACGTCGCCGGCTGCAAGAAATCGGCGCGAAGGCCGTCGAGGCTCGAGCTCGAGCGGCGAAAGGGCACCCGCTCCGTGGACGCGCTCCGGGACGAGATCGCCGGCGTGGCCGCCTCCTGTGCCTGGCCCGACAGCTGCTGCGCCAGCGACGCGCCTCGCTGGTGTGGCCGCAGCGAGCGGTCGCTGGCCCCCGTCGGGCGGCGCGAGCTGCGCTCGCGGGAGCGGTCGCGCTTGCGCCCGAGGCCCACCGGCTCGCTGCTCTTGCCGATCGGCGGGTTGGCACCGCTGACACCGTTGGCGTCTCGCAGCGGCTGCCCGCGCCGGCGGAGGGCTGCCCAGTCGAGCCACAACCGGTTGGCGTGCAGCTTGACGAGCACCAGGCGAATGCCGTTGGTGGCGCCGTTTGGGGGGTTGGGAGGCAGCTGCAACACCTCCGCCTCGCGCCAGACGCCGCCGACGCGCGCCTCGACCAAGTCGCCGACCGACCAGGAGACGGCCTCGGGCCGGGGCCGCTGGCGCACCACGGACGCCCGCAGCGTGCGCTCTTCCCCCTCGAGGGCGAGGCAGCGCAGCCGCACACGCACCAGCCCGCCCTGTGCAGAGAGCACCTCGGCCTCGGCCCACGCGCCGAGCAGGCAGGCGTCCGAGTCGCACCGCACCTCCACTTGGCAGCCGGATGGCCATGCAGCTGCCGGCGACCGCGGTTCGCCCGCCGCGCTGGACATCACCCGCGGCGACGCAGAGCCGGAGCCCGGGAAGCTGCGCTGCTGCGGGAGCACGGGCATCGTGCGGGAGAGCGGCATTGCCCCATGCGGCAGCTGCGGCATCCGCGGCGGGATCTGCCGCATGAGGTTCGGCATCTGCGAACACGCCATGGCCTGCGTGAGAGCCTGCGGCGTGTTTGGCATCTGCGACTGCACCATGGCCTGCGCGAGAGCCTGCGGCGTGCCCTGCGGCGGTGGCACAAACGGCCGCTGCGCCATGCCCTGAGGCAGCCCCCCCCATGGCATTGCGTGCGCAATCGCCTGCGGCGCCTCCCGTGAGGAGGAGACGCAAACGAGGCCGCCCTGCTCGGACGCGGCGGCGGCCGCGTCTGGCCTCGCCATGGCGAGCATCGGGGATGGCGCGCCGGGGGGAAGGAGCACGGGATGGCCAAGCGCGCGCGGCGGAGCGCCGACACCCGCCAGGCGGTGGGCTGGCGTCGGGCCGCGCGCCTGGAAGGCGACGCCGGGAGACACGCCGGACAGCACCCCCGCCCTCGCGTGCATCGGCGCCGCGCCGAGGGGAAGCGAAGGCTGCAGCGCTGCGGGGTGCTGCAAGCCGCCTGCGGCGCCTGCGTGCAGCGCTGGCGGCTGCCGCTGCCGGGCCACCTCGGCCAGGCCCGGGAGGACGGCGCACTGCGCAGGCCCCCCCCGCTGGGGCACGCCCTGCGTCCGCAGCGCGGCGGCGGCATCGGCGAGGCCCTTTGAGACCGGGAAGCGCACCTCGCCTAGGTTCTGCTGCGCGGCGGACAGCGAAGAGTCCGCATTCCTCTCCTCGACCATGCGCGCTCGCCTCAAGAGGTCGCGTCTGCAGAGGCAGAGCCTGCGCTTTGCTCTCTTGGGCCCCGAGAGAAAGAAAAGCTGGCTGCCCCGGGCCGTCCAGGATCCCTTCACGGCGGGCCCCTGTTCGTCCTTCCAAAGACCCTTGCTCTTACAGAGAGAACTTTTTGTGAGGTGTGATCTCCCTCTTTGATGGTAAGGGTTTACTTTTCGCTTGGCCGGCCCTGTGGGTGACCAAATTCTCCAATAAGCCCCGGCGGGTCCCACCCTAGTCCCTACCCCTACCACCTACCTAGACCTACCGACGTACCCTACGTATATGAAACTTGAAAGAGACATTCCGGAGAAATGCAGAAATAGTCCTCCTCCGGGAATGTACGTAAGAGCCACATACATGGAAATCTCTAGGCTCGCAGGAAAAGCGGAGGAACTAAACCCCAACACAGGCTGTCTCCATCCATCCATCCAGAAAGAACCGGTACAGCGATCGCCAACTCGCTGGTCTCTCCGCAAGGCCTCCCGACCGCGCCGAACTCATCGACGCGGGCTCTCTCGTGTCTCTCGACTGCGGGACCGGCCCCAGCTTCGGCTGAGGGCTGACAAGCTGCCGAGCCCAAATCACTGTGTGAGAGACGTGATTTCTTGTTGGTTTTCAAAACTCTCTCTCTCTCTCTCCATCCATCCATGTTTCTTCGCGCACGACCCTCTGCCCTGTCTCGTTTCGTTTCCATGTCCCTGCAGTTTCCTTGCAGCACCCTCTCGTTTTGACCGTAGAGGTTTCCCCGGACCAGATTCTCAAGGAAACTCGCGTGGAAATCGTCGTACGTCGAGATGTGTTTCGGGCTCTGAGCCGCGAGTCTGAGGGTGGTTTGGGGCCAAAATCAGCAATAGCGACTGTATCTTTTGCGGGCATACCTGAAAAAACCGTGTATACCTGGAAAATACCCGGGATTTTGCCCCAGACCAGCTCTCAGGCTCAGGCGTTAGGGAAACTCGAGAGTGCCAGAACTCGAGTGCCAGAACGGAGCACCGAATCCAGCAAACCACCCTCCAAGTGCTCCACCCTCTTGATTGAGCACACCTGAGCACGGGGGTACAGTGGGTTGCGGGCATTAAGAAAACAGGATTGCGCGGCACGCCGCCGTTTCTAAGCCTTGTGTTAGTGCCAGTGCGCGCCAGTCCCGTGCCCAGTGTCGTGCGAGGGAGCTTTGTTGTAAAATTCTAAGCCTTTCCACACCCCCTACCCTAGATTACCCCTACCTACCTAGACCTACCTAACGGGGCAGTTCACAGAGCGATGGGCTTGGTTGCCCATTCCGGTGGTGGTTCGAATCCACGCAAGCCGAAGGTGACGGTGGTGCGTGTTCAAGCGATCTCAGGCCCAGTGAGGTAGTGCGCTAGGGCCTCACCTGATCATGCTGACCAAGCTCCCCTTGTAGCTCGATCGGTCACACCGCCATCACCGCCGACGTCTCCCGGTGAGATGATGGAGAGTAGGGGACGACACTGTTTCGGCAGTGTGCACCTCGATCCTGTACCGTGTTTGTTATGACGCCCCCCCCCCGATGAACACACCAGTGAGGGAGGGCGAGACGATCGAGGGGTCCCGTACCACGCGGAATCGACCCTATCCAGTGCTCAGTGCTCAAGACCTACCTTTACCTATTTACCCTGCGTGTGAAATTTGGAAGAGAAATTCAGGAGAGATCTCTAAGTAGGAAAGCGGAGGTATAAATAAAACCCAACAGAGGTTGTCTCTACATCCATCCATCCATGCATGTTTCTTCGCGCACAACCCTGCCCCGGGGGCCCCTGTCGCAGTTCGTTTCCTTGTTCCCCTTTCCCCTACAGTTTCTCTAGATTGTCAAGGACCTGGGAAGAGCTCGTCGTCATAGCCGCATTGCATCACGGCCGCCTGCACTGCATCGTGTAGAACCCCTGCCACCGATGCCGCGCTGTCGGAATAGTCGGGCTCGCGGAGTCATACTCGGAAGCCGTATCGGTCGTAGGTAGAATCTGAGAAATTTTGTTTAGCCAACCTGGGGTGGGCGCGGCGACACGTGCCGCCGCCCCGCACAAACGGTGCGTCTCGAAGCGCGCCTGAGCGATGTCGGCCGGGGCGCCGGTCCTGCTCTCTCAACCTGGCTGTCTGTATACAAGTTTCCTCTGCCCTGTCTATATTCGTTTCTTTGTTTCTCTACAGTTTCCTTACAGTACCCTCTCGTTTCCTCTCTACTACTAGATTCTCAAGCAAAACTCGCGTGGAAATCATCAACATCATGTTTCGGGCTCTGAGTCTGAGGGTCTGGAGCCAAAATCAGTATCAGAGAGAGAGAGCACACGTTTGTTGTAAAATCAGCAAAATCGGCAAAATGCCGGGTAATTTGGTATTTGGCGGGGAATACCCCCGGCTTGTAAAAAAATATCCACCCCAGGTTGCAGTAATATGTCGCGAGACGTGTGACGCCCGTGTCGTCGCGATTTGTGACGTCTGCGTGATTTGTTAGGGTGGTCCGCCCGTAGGTAGGCGCATTTTGTATGCCGAGGCGGTGTGCCCGGTGCCGAGCGCAGGCGGTGCCCGCAGGTCGGACCTTAAGACAGCGCATTGTAGATCCCTGTGGGCGAGGGTGTGGTGCGCCTGGTGGAGAGGCCGCCTGGGTGCTGCTGCTGCTGGCTGCTGGAGGAGAGGGGGCGCGTGTCTCGGGGGTGTGCGCGCGCGCGGGCCGATTGTTGTGAGAGAAGCTGAAGGTCGCAAGCAGAGTTTATAAAACCAGCAAGGCAAGAGTGCAGACTAGCTCTCCCAATTCTTTTGAACTGCGCAGAATTCTTTTGTTAGTGTCGTGATGAGAGAGAGTTTTGCTGTAAACATTTGGAGCACTTGGAGTGCAGTCATTAACCGCACATCCAGGGCCGGGGACCTGAGTGTATCTTTTCTTTATCGTGCTGTGCGGCGTTTGCAAATTCTTTGCGCCAGCCGTGTGCGACGCATCCTCTTTTCTTTCTTCACCCCGTCCAAGCCAGCGACTGGCAGGCTGGCAGGGCGAGAGCTGAAAATCACCATGCAGGGACATTACGACCACATCTTCAAGATCCTGCTGATCGGCGACGCCGGCGTTGGCAAGTCTTCAATTTTGCTGCGCTTCACCGACGACGCATTCGAGGAGCACCTCGCCTCGACGATCGGCGTCGACTTCAAGGTCAAAACGGTGCACATGCGCGGCAAGACGCTCAAGCTGACCATCTGGGACACCGCCGGCCAGGAACGCTTCCGCACCCTGACATCGTCATATTACCGCGGCGCCTGCACCCTCCGAGTCGCTCTCCGCAACTGGGAGGGCCCGAATTGACGGCGCGCCGCGGAGTAGTAGGCTGCCACGGCATCATCCTCGTCTTCGACGTCAATGATCGGCCCTCGTTCGAGCACCTGCGCACATGGCTCGACGAGTTTGAGCTGTGCGCCACGCCGGGGGGGCGAGCTGGAGCGGAGGGGGCACCGTGACGCGTTTCGCGGCGTTTTAGGTATGCGACGAGTGCGGCGGCGGCCAAGCTGCTCGTTGGCAACAAGGTCGACCTCGACGCGCGGGAGGTGCTACTTGTAGAGCCGCCCCACGCCCCTTGCCGTTGCACTCCTTCTGTGCCAACCACCACATCGTGCAAAGGTGACGGTCGAGGAGGCGCAGGCCTTCGCGCGACAGCAGGCGACCATGTACATTGAGACGAGCGCAAAGACGCGCTCCGGCATCCTGCAGGCCTCGCGCGCGCCTCGCCCTCGGCCCGCGGCCCTCGGTCCTCGCTCTCACCCCACGACAAACCGTAGGCCTTCGACGAGATCGTCCAAAAGGCACCTGTCCTCGGCTTTCACGCGCGCACACGCGCGCGCGCACTCTCGTCCACACCGTGCGAGACTGCGAGTAGGTGCTCGACACCCCTGAGCTCCTCGCCGACGCCGGCGGTCGCGCCACCGCGCTGCCGCAGCAACTGGACTCCGACGACGGCGGGGGGTGCGGCATGTGCTGACGAGCACGCGCGAAACGTTTCCTCCGGCCCCTCCTGTGGGTCGATCGACTCCGTGCGCACCGTGGAGAAAGCACGACACTGGAACGTCAATGCCGCAGCGGCAAACGATCTCTCTCCCCCAGGGGAAAGCCACAAATCCGTGTGTGATTTGACACTGCGGCCGCGCTCGTTGTGAGAAAAGGGCGTGGCTTTCCAAAATAGATCTACCTAGAGGGACACAAAGCGGGGCCCCACTCCCCACACCCGGGCCACCCCGGGGTCGCAGGTCGCACCCGGCACGCCGGCACATAGGAGAATAAAGCGAGCAGAAAGTGAGCACTTTTCTTAGAGCCAGTGCGCGGTCCCGTGCCTAGTGTCGTGAGAGGGAGTTGCTGTAAAATTCTTTAGATTGAAAGCTTTACCGGCACATATGGGCGGGGACCTGGAGAAAGAAAACAGAAAAAAGTAAAGATATCTGAGGGGGGGAGGGGAGGACGGCACGCCGCCACCACACAGGGATTTTACTCGCGCTTTCTGTTAGTGCCAGTGCGCGCCAGTCCTCAGCACTCGGTGCAGCCGTTGCAGCCGCCCCAGGTGCACTTGGCATCCCAGGCCTGCGTCTTGTCCTCACAAAACGGCTTGCACACCGCTGGGGGGGAGGGGGGGAGGGTGGCGATGCAGGCGGCGAGGCCGGCGGCGAGGGAGGGCACGCAAGCAAGTTCCACGAGTAGGGCCATTCGCTCGTCTGTGCGGTGAAGCTGGCGTACATGAGTGCCTTGTTGCAGTCGCTGAGGGAGGTGGCGACCTCGAACATGTCGTCCGTGCCCCATATCGCCACCGCCGCCACGTTGCAGTCTCTGTTTAGCGCTTGGTTCGGCGGCTCCACGACCGGTAAGAGCACGTGCAACCCCGACATTGGGTCGTGGGTCACGTCGGCTGTCACCACCATGGACGCCATGTTCTACGGCGCCTCCTCCTTCGACAAGGACATCTCATCGTGGAACACGTCTGCGGTTCTCGACATGAGCTACATGTTCGAGGGCGCCTCCGCCTTCAACAAGGACCTCAACTCGTGGGACACGTCTGCGGTTCTCGACATGAGCTACATGTTCGAGGGCGCCTCCGCCTTCAACAAGGACCTCAACTCGTGGGACACGTCTGCGGTTCTCTACATGGGCTACATGTTCTACGGCGCCATCTCCTTCGACAAGGACATCTCATCGTGGAACACGTCTGCGGTTCTCGACATGAGCGACATGTTCTACGGCGCCTCCGCCTTCAACAAGGACATCTCATCGTGGAATACGTCTGCGGTTCTCGACATGAGCGGCATGTTCTACGGCGCCATCTCCTTCGACAAGGACATCTCATCGTGGAACGTTGTCGGTGATGCGGCTCACGTCCCAGTCCGAGATGTTGCCATACTCAGCCAGGGCGACCGGCTCGTCGCTGCACCACAGGTCGACCGCGATCTGCAGGCCGGGCTTGTTGGCAAAGGTGCCAGGAGGCGGCGAGGGCGGCGGAGCAGGCGGCACACCAGGTGGATACGGCAGGGACGGTGGAGATGGCGGCGGCGGGGGAGCCGATGGCGGCGGCGCAGGGGGCGGAGGGACGTTAGTCGGAGCAGCCGTTGCAGCCCCCCCAGGTGCACTTGTCATCCCAGGCCTGCGTCTTGACTTGTCCTCACAAAACGGCTTGCACACCGGCGCAGAGCACTCGGTGCAGCCGTTGCAGCCCCCCCAGGTGCACTTGTCATCCCAGGCCTGCGTCTTGACTTGTCCTCACAAAACGGCTTGCACACCGGCGCAGAGCACTCGGTGCAGCCGTTGCAGCCCCCCCAGGTGCACTTGTCATCCCAGGCCTGCGTCTTGTCCTCACAAAACGGCTTGCACACCGGCGCAGAGCACTCGGTGCAGCCGTTGCAGCCCCCCCAGGTGCACTTGGCATCCCAGGCCTGCGTCTTGTCCTCACAGAATGGGTTGCACACCGGGGACGCCGCGTGTACGCCGACAGTGAGCGCCAGCGACATCACGGCACGTACTTTTATTCTCACGAACCCGGGATGGACAGCATGCCGAAGGAAGCGATGCAGGTGGCGATGAGGGATATTCTACGCAATGTGAGAGAGAGAGCTGCCTCGGAGGCGATTGGAAAACGCCTCGCCAAAAACCTCCGTCCGCTCGACTTCATCGACACGCTCGAATGCACCGAGGGCATTCAGAACGTTGGACACCTCAAGTACAACCTCATCACCCGTCAGGCCTGCCCAAAGACGAAGTACATCTGCTCCGTCACGCCACCAGAGATCAGCGAGGGCCCGGCCATCGACGGGAGCAACCGGATTCGCAAATCGTGGGAACTACTCACGGAGGCAGGATACTCCTGCCAAATACAAAGACCTGGGCTGGTGTCAGGCGATGCTCCCTACCATCACCGGAGGCTCCGGCGTCGACACGGGCGTCACCTCAGTCGGCGTGCCCAACGACACGGGGGAGGGCCGCACGGGCGTGCGCGGCCCCGCCGAGGCCTACTACACCTCCCTCCTCAAATGCTGGTCAAAGCTTGTGGCCTGCAGCCCGGACCTCGCCGAAGCCGAGCGCTCCGGCGGGTACAGTGCACGAGACGCCGCCGTCAACGCTTACAGAGCCGCGCTCTCGAGACGAGACGAGGCGGCCTCCATCCGAGCCGCGCGCGACGACAACATCTACTACACCTTGCGCGGCGGCAAAATCTCTGAGTTCTACCCCAAGAGCGTTAGCCTCCCCACTTCTGAGTCCCTTCCGACACCGGAATCAGTCATCGATGGCACTTGCAAATCAGGAAGCCCGCACGCGCGGGCGCTTGCTGCCATCGAGACTATCTGCAACTGGTTTGACCTGCAGAAGGAGTGGCGCGCCCTCGACGACTACACGGCAGCCAACTGGCAGCCCGGCGACACCAAAATACGTTGCCGCGAGTCCATCCGCTACGTCTCAACTGCGCAGCCTTACGGGGGCGGTGGCTCGACACCAAACTTGACGGCAGCAATGCCACATGCATTCCAGACGACATATTCATCGGCGAGCTTCAACGCCGAAACGGCCTTCACCTCTCGCAGTGCCGCTCGACCGTCACGCGGGCACTCGAGCTTGGGGACACAGACGGTGGTGCAAAGGACTACCATGGCGACTGGTTCCTCAACAACGCCGCCCGCCGACGCCCACACGACGGCGTACTTCGCGCCTGGTACGATTGTGTCCACGCCGTCTCCGTCTCCCGGCCCGTTATGGGAGATGCCGAAAAACCAGAACTCACCAAACAGTTCAACGAGGGCTACAAAACCGAAATCAGCGATTGCCCCCCGGGGGGCAAAGACGAAATCAGCGAGGTCAAACTTTGGACGCCCCTCCGGGGTGGCTTGCCCGTTGGGGTCGGCCGCACCGCCACCGGAGGCACCCCCGGCTCCGTTGGAGACAAGTTCGCCTTCGGCAACACCGAAGAGCGCGCCCGCCTTGCAAACATGGGCTGCAAGCAACGCGGGTTCCGTGGTCAACGGGCGTTCGACCACGCCACCGGCCAAGGCTACGTCAAGTCACAGCGTGGCCACTACCATGATGGGATCTTCACCAAACGAAACAAGTTCAACCTGCTTCTCCACGAGACATTCGGCGGCGGCTTCTCGCCGCCTGCAGTTGCAAAGATCAACCGCCTTGCGCGCAAGGCTCAACGCTCGGGCGTTGACCGCACCGCGTACCCTCCCCACTCCCGCCTCTCGTTTGTGTCACACACCACGCGGAACGCATCTCCATCGCTTCGGTGAAGGGGGTGAACCGCGCCATCCTCGATCGCCGTGCAAAGCTCGCTTCCGAGCTCTCACGCCGCGCGTAGGGCCCTTAGGGGCCTAGAGAACACAACCCCCTCTCCCTTTTCTCCCAGTAAGCTAAATGTACAGTACGCAATGTGCGCCAAAACCTGCCACCGGACGCGGGAGAGGACCCGAAAATACTTGTACCGAAGAGAGGCAAGAAGAAGTGCTCGTGGGCACAAGAGGGGGAAGTGTGGGGACACGCATCGATTAGCTTCTCGACGATGCTCGAGGTAATCGATTTCGATCTGGATAACTGCTATGTCATCACGTAAAGCCGTATGACGGACGTTTGCTGAAACAGGCCCGCGGAATTCCAATGGGGAGTGCGCTCTCGCCACCGCTGGCGATAGGGACTCTTGCGTGGATGGAGCACGAGTGGATGCAAACGCTCGAAGATGATGCGAAAGCGCGTTTCCGTATGAAGCGCTAGTGCGCTACATGGACGATGTGATCACGGTGACTGCGAAAGACGATGGCGCATGGGATGTCGATCGTTTCCGGGAGGATTTCCGTCGTTCTGAGTGCTACTGGGCGCCTTTGAAGTTGGAGGCAGCCGAGAACGCTCATTTTTTAGAGACGACTCTTGAGCTCGACGCGAACGGAGGTTTCTGGACGAGACTCAAGAACGTGAACGAGGGCTGCGAGGCAGAGCCTCGGGTGTGGCGCTACCATCGTTGGGACAGCTTCACATGCGCAAAGATGAAAGCGGGCATCGTCGTTGGATGCCTGCTCAAAGTGAGTGCTATGGCGAGCGATGACGAGGGGTTCGCGCTCAGCGTGACGAGCAAGCTCAGGGAGTTCACGGCGCTCGGATACCCTGCACACGTGCTCAACGGGGTGATAGGGCGCGCGTATGCTCGAACAAAAGACGAACGGCTCCTACGAGCAAGACTATGTTCGCAGTGGTGAGGAGGTTTCTTTATACAAAACCCCTACCCAGACGAGCCAAAAATCCAAAAAGATAGACAGATGTATTGTGTCGGGCTACCGTCCAAAGGCGGGTGTAGTCGACCAAGGGACCACGAATCTGGTCTGTCCACGGCACGAATTTGGGATGGGACACCTTCGGGACCCGGCTGCGTGCTACTTGGATAGCACGCTTTCGGCATACCGACGGCTTAAGCGGCCGAGGCAGAAAAGGGTTCTGTTTTTCTCCGCTTATCTTCACACGATTTTCCTGTGAAGAGAAGCGGTGGAGAAACGGACATTTCAAACTCGGTGTCGAACCACCAGCCCGACGCTCACTACAGTTAGCCACGCCGCTTGCGGCGGTCCTATTCCCAGCTCCGCTCGCTGTGCCTGTGGCCTGTGGGCCGTTGCGTTATTTATTCTTTGCGGTCGAGTGCACGGAGCTAAGTGCCTCGCCGTCCTCGCAGGAGTCGCTTAGGCGGCTCCCGTGGTGTACCTGTGTTAGTGCAAGTGCGCGCCAGTCCCGGGACTAAATAAATAAACAAAGAGCTGGACAAATACCAAATTCCAAATCGCAAACATAGAAACCCAAACACAGGCGGCGACCTGGCATACGGCACGAGCTCATAGGAGAAGGAGGCGCACAACTTCCAAGGACGCACGAGCGAGAAGCACGCACACAGCCATGACGATGATGATTGAGCGCGTGAACGCCAACTCCCCGGCACAGGCCGTGAAGAGCCGCGCACGCGGGCCGACGATTACGCAGCTGCGTGCCAAGCAGGCCGCTCTTGTGGCCGCAGCTGAGCTCGCAGCTTCGAGTAACGCCGAGGCGAGTGTGGTAAGGCACTCGCCCGTCGACGAAGCCAAGCGGTGGGCAAGCGGCAAAGGCCGCAAAGTGGGCTTCTCAAAAGCACGTGCCACCTTCCGTGGCGGCGGCACGGGAATCGCGGCGACGGCCGAATAAATAAAACGGACACCTCTACTAGGGGAGATGGGTAAAAAGGAACAGGTCCCCGCCCGTGCGATCTTTGTGCAGGGTTCTTTGTTGATGTATGTAAGAGCCGGATGCTTAGGCCGGATGAAGAATATTTACCGCAGATCGGACCGGCGCCGATCGAGAGTTAACAGCGGCAAAACAGCAGCAACAAAACTAAATCACAGAGTGTGGGGGGGCCAGCTAGGTAAATAAATAAAAACGGACACCTCTCTATGTACTTTGAGATGGGTAAAAAGGAACCCCGCCCTTGCGATCTTTGTGCAGGGTTCGGGAGGAGACTCGGAGTCTCCAGACTGGGGGCTCTGGGGGGGCGCGGGGGCCCCCGGAGGCACCGTGCACCGCGCCGCAGTGCGGAAACGGGGCCCCGGCGCTCATACTCGCTCATACCACCAACTTCCCGAATGATTACGGTTGATTAGAGGGCAGATTTGGAGAGAAATAAATAAATACAACGGACACGCCAAACGAGGGGTGGGAGAAGGACAGGGTCCCCACCTGCACAAGCAGGATCTTGTAGGACGATCAGGGACACAGGGGAACGGGAGCGGGGAGCGCATCGCTAGTGTCGTGCGAGGGATGAGAAAAAAATCTTTTAGTACGCGGGTATTGCTCGCGCGTGTGACCGTGCTCCAGGCAGTGTGTGTGTGTGTGTGTGTATGCGAGCGGGCGCGGCGTGCGTCCGCGGATTCTGCAGCAGCGGCAGCGACCCGCACGCGGTTCTTGGCCTCCGACGCGGCGCGAGTAAAGCCGAGATCAAGGCAGCCTTCCGGCGAGCCGCTCTAAAGCATCACCCCGACCGCAACCTGTCCAACCGTTTCGAGGCAGAGGTCGCGTTCAAGCGGGCATCTGATGCGCACGCCGCGCTTCTGGGCGACGACCAGGCCTCCTGCAGCGGAGGCGCGGGCGGCTCCAGCGCTGAGGGCGGCTTCCGCCGCGGCTGCGGCATGGACTCGGGAGGCTTTGCACGAGAGCAGTGGGAGCGAGAGCACCGTCAGGCGTTCGAGGAGATGCTTCGCAGCATACGGGGCGGCGAGCGATCCGACGCCGGGGGTGCACCTCGCGCGGGCAGCGGCTTCGCCCAGGGCGTGCAAGTGAAGCGCACCATCGTGCCGCAGGCCGACGGCTCTGCCTCTGTGCGCACGGAGATCACAACCAAAGACAGCCGGGGGCGGAGGAGCGCCAGGGTCAGACTGGAGCCGCTTGATGGCCGCTTCCCCGCGCACCAGCCCCACGAGGTCGGGTTTCTTTGGCGCCTCGCGGCATCCGTCCTCCGACGAGTGCGCGTGTGGGTCTGAGAGTACTCATTAGTGACTTAGTGAGTGTGGACCGGGCACAAGCGCACAACCTAGAGACTCTCTGCATGTGCACATGCATGTGCATGAACATGATGTGTACGAAAGTCATGTTAGCACGGGCACCGCCTGCGCCTCGGTATACAAACATCTGCCTGCGACCTTCAGCTTTTCACTCACCGTACACACCGAACACAACAACCGGTGCGGACGAGAAGACTCCAAAAAAGAGACTACGTTGGAGCACGCAGCTTTTATCACACGCGGAAAGAGGAGATACTTAACCTCCCATACGTGTTTGAGGCTCGTCCTTCGGGCTGCTCCATCTCCTCATCTCTTTGACTCTTTCCCACCTAGGCGTGGCGGTCGGCGTGTGTGCGCGGCGCGGTGCGGTGTCGCGTGTGTGTGTGACTGCGACAAGGGACCATCCGTTTGTATTATCAACAACGAAGGCGTGCTCATTGTCGCTTTGTCAGAGTGTCAACTGCGGAGGAAGACAAAGAATTCTTAAGATACAAGCCTCTCTCACAGCACACTGGCACGACAAGGGCGCAGACTGGCGCGGACTGGTGCACACACAGGCTCACAAAGAAAAAAGCAAATCGCTGGTCAGACGCCGTGCACGGAGCACACACACAGGTGTATATGCCGAACGGCTGGGTCGCGCTCTGGGAACCCAACGCCTCGGCCGTGTGCCGGGGCCTCAACCGCACCCAACCCTCACCGCTGTCCATTGTCATCCCGCACATGGGCGGCGGGCGTCACAACAACCTCGGGCACCTGATCGCCTTCCTCCTCTCGCAGCGGTTCATGGCGCACCCGTCTTCGGAGATTGTGATCAACCACGGCTGCAACCTGAGCTGGAGCGAGCGCGCCGCGCTCGACGACCTGAGCCGCCGGCTGCTCACCGCCGGCCCGGGGCTTGGCGCGCAGCAGAAGGCGCCATTTTCGCAGATGAAGAAAGTGGCCTCGTCCGCGGCGGCGGCGGAACGGATACGCGGCGCGGTGAGGCACCTGCTCGGGCCGCGGACGGAGCTCTTCGCGGCGTCGCGCTACTTCACCGCGGCCGAGGCGCGCAACGAGATCATCGTGAGCATGGACGACGACGTGATGCCCTACCCGTCGCCTGCCGCCCTCGTGGAGGCGCTGCAGTGCAGCGTGCGGCGCGAGCTGCTCCGCGGCTCGCTGCCAGCGCTGCACGGCTCGCAGGTCCGCTTCTGCGGCGAGCGCGGCTACCACGACAAGAAAGATCGGGGGGAGAGGACCTCTGACCTCGTGGGCCGCCGAGGCCCCAGCCCCGTCCATCCCCCCGCCGACGCAGCCGCAAAGACCTGTCTGCTCCGCACCCCGACCGCATCGTCCTGACCAACTTTGCCGCCATCTCGCGCTCGCGCCTCCGTGCAGTGACGGCCCGCTTCGACGAGACCTACACGGCCACGATGCTGGCCACGCGCGGCAACGGCGAGGACATTGCCTTGGCCAAAGCCGTCGCCCGCTCCGTCATCGTGAGCGGGCACGTGCGCACGGTGCGCGACAGGAAAGGCTACTCCACCGCCCCGCAGCACATGGCGCAGCGCGGTCTGCTCTGCTGCTGCCTCGCCGAGGGGCTGGCCGGCGCCGCGCTCGCCGAGTGCGTGCGGCCCAAGAGCGGCACCGGGCGGGGCAGCGCCCGTGCGGCGGCGGCGGGGCCTGTGCGGCTCTCTGCGCGCGCTTGCCTCTGCTCACGCTTCGCCCACGCCGAGAACACGACGGTCCGTGACCGGCGGCGGCTGGCGAGGCAGAGGTGCGCGGCGCTGGCCGCGCTCGAGCCCTCCTCCTCCTCCTCCCCCTCCTCCTCCTCGGCGGCGGCGGCGGCGGCGGCAACCGGCTCGGCGGCGGCGGCGGCGAGCAGGCCGCTACCGGCGGGTGCGAGCGACGTGACGTAGCAGTAGGGTTGTACGCGGGTTTCTTTTTTCTTTTCGTTGTAAAATTCTCGTGGTGTGCCTCTGTGTTAGTGCCCGTGCGCGCCAGTCCCGTGCCCAGTGTCATGCCAGGCTTGGAGTGCAGTCATTAACCTCAAGGCCCGGCGGGCTGCGGAACACTTCTTCTACGGAGCCAGTCTGCTGTGAGACGGGCTTGGACATAGAATTCTTCTACGGTCGACGGCCACGTCACTGCGGCCGGCAACACGATGCCGAAGCGGACACACGATGAGGCGCAGCCGAAGCTCAAGCTGTACTACTTTGACATCCAAGGTAAAGCCGAGGCAATCCGGCTCCTGTGCAAGTACGTCGGCCTCGAGCTGGATGATTATCGCTTCAAGGACCGTTCCGAGTTCATGGAGATGAAGCAGAATGGGACGCTGGCCTTCGGACAGGTGCCTATGCTCGAGATCGACGGCACGAAGAAGCTGCCGCAATCCGCCGCGATTTTGCGCTACCTCGCCAAGATGGGCGGAATCCACCCAGAGGACGACTTCGTGGCTGCGTTGGTGGATGCGGCGCTCGACCAAGAGGCCGACGCCTTCCTCGGGCCGACCGTCGCCTCATACACCACTCGCTTCGGGATCGCGCTGGACGAGGCGCACACCGCGGCCGCCTCCAAGCTAATCGGCGAGGAGACCATGCCGCGCCACCTTGCCGCGCTTGAGGCCCTGCTCGCGCAGAGCAGTACCGGTTGGCTGGCCGGCACGAAAGAGCCAGCGGCGTGCGATTTCGCCTGGGCATGCCGCTTAGGCCAGTACTTGCCCTTCAAGGACCGCATGTTTCCCACGCCGCTGCGCGAGCTCCAGGACTATCCCAAATGCAAGGCCTTCAAGGAGAAATTTTTCGAACTGCCCGAGATCGCCGCTTACTACAAGACGAGCGCGCTGTGACGGCGCGAACTCGCGGCGCGCTCCACAGTTTTGGTGCACAAGTGTCGCTAACATGCAGTGCGCGAGGAGGATTGAATGGCGTGAATGCGAGGTGCGGATATCGGTGAGACAAGTGCAAGGCTTACATAGCGAATTTTCGCGCATGCCACCTGCATGCGCCATGTTGCAATAAAAGCCGTCCCACACGAGGCGACACACGACAGTCACAGAAACAGAAAAGGACAAAACTCAACCTCCCCTAAGCGCACCAAAACTCTACAAAACTCCGCCGCTCACTACACACTAGTGAGGTTGCGTCGGCAGCTGTGTGTGTGTGTGTGCGCGCGCGCGCGCGCGCGCGCCGCCCCTGGGCGCCTTAAGCGGTGATTGCGCGCTCTCCTTGCATGCCCTCGCTCGACCTCGCCGGCTCGCGCGCGCCCCGAGGCGACGTTCACTTTCCGGCCTCGATGCCACCGCCGCCGCCGCCGTTGTCGTACTCGGTCGGCTTGAAGATCGGCTTGCCCTTCTTCTCGCTTGCGTACCTATTGCACGTGCAACAGAGGGGCGTTGAGATCGGCGGGCGAGACCGGACCGCTGCTTGCGGTGCTTGCCGCTCCGTCGGTGAAATAGGACGTATTTTCTTCTCATAACAAGGCTGTGAACTCTTCTCAATAATAAGGCCGTGAACGTCTGTCGTCATACACCAGGCCCAGCGTGCACCTCGGCGAGTTTCCGTCGCCACCCCCCGCTCGTCCATGCGACCGGCAAAGGCTGGGTCAAAGAGCACAAGGGACAGTACTACGACGCGCTCCATGTCAAGAACGGAATCGTGAAAATTTGTCTCGTCGAAAGCCAGGGCGGCATCGCGCCGCCAACCAAGAGAATCATCCACAACTTCGCCAAAGAGGTCGGCAGCCCGAGCGCCGTCGACCGCACCGACTACGGCACAGCCTCCGGCAGCGCCCTGGGCCTCGTCCAGCTCCACTCGCAACAGCTCTCGCGCGCCGCCGTCTGTGGCGACGCGCAGAACATCAACAACCGAACGCTGCTCGCAACATGCGTGTCGCGCACTCATTCATGACCGGTCTCAATGCCCCACCCCCCTGCGCGCGGGCCTTCTAGGCCCGCGGGTAGTCTCCCCCCATCCCCAGGGCCTCCAGGGCTCGCACCACACCCTCGCCATCGCCTGGGAGGCCCACCCAACATGCAACATGCAACAACCACCGTCACCTTCGGCTTGCGTGGATTCGAACCACCACCGGAATGGGCAAGCCCATCGCTCTGTGAACTGCCCCGTTAGGTAGGTCTAGGTAGGTAGGGGTAATCTAGGGTAGGGGGTGTGGAAAGGCTTAGAATTTTACAACAAAGCTCCCTCGCACGACACTGGGCACGGGACTGGCGCGCACTGGCACTAACACAAGGCTTAGAAACGGCGGCGTGCCGCGCAATCCTGTTTTCTTAATGCCCGCAACCCACTGTACCCCCGTGCTCAGGTGTGCTCAATCAAGAGGGTGGAGCACTTGGAGGGTGGTTTGCTGGATTCGGTGCTCCGTTCTGGCACTCGAGTTCTGGCACTCTCGAGTTTCCCTAACGCCTGAGCCTGAGAGCTGGTCTGGGGCAAAATCCCGGGTATTTTCCAGGTATACACGGTTTTTTCAGGTATGCCCGCAAAAGATACAGTCGCTATTGCTGATTTTGGCCCCAAACCACCCTCAGACTCGCGGCTCAGAGCCCGAAACACATCTCGACGTACGACGATTTCCACGCGAGTTTCCTTGAGAATCTGGTCCGGGGAAACCTCTACGGTCAAAACGAGAGGGTGCTGCAAGGAAACTGCAGGGACATGGAAACGAAACGAGACAGGGCAGAGGGTCGTGCGCGAAGAAACATGGATGGATGGAGAGAGAGAGAGAGAGTTTTGAAAACCAACAAGAAATCACGTCTCTCACACAGTGATTTGGGCTCGGCAGCTTGTCAGCCCTCAGCCGAAGCTGGGGCCGGTCCCGCAGTCGAGAGACACGAGAGAGCCCGCGTCGATGAGTTCGGCGCGGTCGGGAGGCCTTGCGGAGAGACCAGCGAGTTGGCGATCGCTGTACCGGTTCTTTCTGGATGGATGGATGGAGACAGCCTGTGTTGGGGTTTAGTTCCTCCGCTTTTCCTGCGAGCCTAGAGATTTCCATGTATGTGGCTCTTACGTACATTCCCGGAGGAGGACTATTTCTGCATTTCTCCGGAATGTCTCTTTCAAGTTTCATATACGTAGGGTACGTCGGTAGGTCTAGGTAGGTGGTAGGGGTAGGGACTAGGGTGGGACCCGCCGGGGCTTATTGGAGAATTTGGTCACCCACAGGGCCGGCCAAGCGAAAAGTAAACCCTTACCATCAAAGAGGGAGATCACACCTCACAAAAAGTTCTCTCTGTAAGAGCAAGGGTCTTTGGAAGGACGAACAGGGGCCCGCCGTGAAGGGATCCTGGACGGCCCGGGGCAGCCAGCTTTTCTTTCTCTCGGGGCCCAAGAGAGCAAAGCGCAGGCTCTGCCTCGCAGACGCGACCTCTTGAGGCGAGCGCGCATGGTCGAGGAGAGGAATGCGGACTCTTCGCTGTCCGCCGCGCAGCAGAACCTAGGCGAGGTGCGCTTCCCGGTCTCAAAGGGCCTCGCCGATGCCGCCGCCGCGCTGCGGACGCAGGGCGTGCCCCAGCGGGGGGGGCCTGCGCAGTGCGCCGTCCTCCCGGGCCTGGCCGAGGTGGCCCGGCAGCGGCAGCCGCCAGCGCTGCACGCAGGCGCCGCAGGCGGCTTGCAGCACCCCGCCCGCAGCTGGACGGGCGCGGGCGCCACTCGGAGCTCAAGCGCGAAAGGATGGCAGCAAAGCAAACAGCAGTGTCGCCGGGATCGGCGACCACAGCCAGATTCACGCACCGTCTGTGAACAGCGCATAGCGCCGTAGGACGTATTTTCTTCTCATAATACTCGTATAACAAGGCTGTGAACGTCGAACGTCATACACCAGGCCCAGGCGTGCACCTCGGCAAGTTTCCGTCGCACCCCCCGGATCCGGGCGCACCGGCAGTCGCGGGGGGGCACCGGCATCTCGGGGGCCGCCGCGGTAGCTTCGCACGGTCTTCGTGTGCGACTATGCCACCCCTCTCGCGCCGCCGCCCAGTATCTCAGTCGGGCACATTGCCTCAGTCGGCCGTCAGTGCCGATGCGATAAACCTGCAGGATCTGCCGGAGGAGCTCCTCATCAAGGTCCTCACATTCCTCAAGGACTCGCGGGCCTGCGCGTCTGCGGCGCTGCTGTGCCGCCGCCTGGCTGCGGGCTGGCGCGGCGTCGAGCACCTCTTCTTCGCGGAGCCAGCGGACGCGGCCAAGGTGCTTCTCGTTGACGGAGAAGGGCTCAAGAAACGCATGCAGCAGCACCGCACACGCAGCCTGCACTTCTCCTGGCGGGACGCCCCACACAAGAGCGGCCGCGAGGCGCGACCGCACCTCGGACAGCTTGGCCTGCTCGGCGGCTGGTCTGGCTTGATGGGCAACCTCGAGGAGGCAACCCATCTCAACCACTTGGAGAGGTTCTCAAACATCGGATGCCAGCTTACTGAGCACATACCCAAGCACGACGAGCATGACACCAGGAAGAGCTACCTCGCACGCCAACTCTGCTCGCCCGCATTCGCGCGCGCCATGCCGAATCTGCGCGTGCTTGAGCTCGAGTTTGCTTTCGCGCCGATCCTGTTCCAGGCGTGCATGCAAACGATCGGTGAGTTCGAGCACTTGGAGGTCTTGCGCTTTACGCCACACCCTGGAGGCAACGCCGGGGGCATGTACCACGATGATGTCCACCAAATCTTCGGACCGGAGGGCATCGCTTTCTGGGAGGATTGGGCCATCAGCGACTTCAACTGCCGCAACGGCGGGTACGTTGAGAGCGCGCAGAACACCAAGCCCTTCTCGCAGCCACGACTGCACGCGTCGCTGTCGACGCTCGACCTGTCGTGGACGCGAGACTCTCTGTCTACGAATTTCTGGGCGTTCGCGCACATGTGGGGTCACCTCGGGGAAGAGCTAAGACACTTTCGCGCGCTGCGCGTCCTAAACTTGAGCGGCTGCTGCTGGGGGGTGGATGCAGACGAGGCGATGGCGGCGGCGATGCTTTCTCTCCCGCCTACGATCGAGGAGCTCCACCTCGCCTACCTTGTTTGCCTCGAGGACGGGGAGCAATGGGCTGGCCGCGGCGTCTTCGCCGCCTTCGCGGCGTTGCCTCGGCTCATCGAGCTCAACATGGAAGACTCGAGCCTCGGCTTGGCCCCGGCGATCACTCTCGCCACGTGCTGTGTACCAAACTCCGAGCTGCACGTGACATGCGACATGTTTGAACTGTCACCGGGCGACGCCGCGGCGCGCGCGAAGGTGCAGAAGCGGCTCGTCGCAATGCAGAAGAAGTTGCAGCGGCAGCTGAGCTGATGTATATGCGGCCCTGCCGTGCTCGCATAGTGGACGCTGTGAACGCTGTGATGTATGGACTGTGGATCGTGTGGAGGCGTCCTGGTGCGCGCTCGCGGAGGCCCCCCTGCCCAGGCTCGGTGTGTTGCACCGGTGCCCCGGTGCCCCCACTCTTGCGCGCGAGTAATGGACCTCACCTGTTCGGCTGTAGTGTGTGTGTCGTCATGAAGTACACCGTGAAACTCCCCCCCCCCCCCCCCCCGGTGCTCGCGTGGTATACAAGCCGCACCGTGGCACCGAACCGGGCCCCATGAGCACGCGCCCCGCGCGGCACACGCCCACACGCGGCCCCGGGGGGGGGCGGGGGGCGGGGGGCGCGGGGGGCAGCCCCTAGCCCCTCTGGAGGAGCGAAAAAAAGCAAGCGCAAGTTCTTCGCGCGACAGCAGGCCAGCACCAACCGCACTGTACGAATACTCACAAGGAGCTGCAAATGGCGCCCCCCCACCTCTGAGGTGTACCCCGCGCCTCTCCCCTTGCTATAAGCTGTCTCTCCTCGGCATGCAATCCGCGAGCCGGCGCCCGATGGCTCCTCCGGGGTGGTGTTTTCGCAGGTCGGCAGGGGAGAGGCGCAAGCGCGACGCGCACTCGGCGAGGAGTGCGTTGATGACGAGATGCGCCGCGAGCGTCGACGCCTCTGGCAGCACGCCGAGCAGCTCGCCCTCGGCGGCGGCGGCGCAAGGCAACGAGATGTGCGCCATCCTGGCGAGCGGCGTCTGGTGGCCGCCCGTGAGCGCCAGGAGCGTGCCGCCCCGCTCGCGCACCTCGGAGGTGAGTTGCCTACACGCGCCATCGGGCGCGGTGAGCGCGGGCTGCGCTGAGTCACGCCTCGCCAGGGTGACGGCCATCCGCACAGCAGCTCTGCCGCAACGCCTACAGAAGCCAGCGGTTTGCTGCGTCGTGCGCGAAGCGTGGGTCGACACTCACTCCAGAGTGCGCAGCTGCCAGAGTGAGACACGGCGAGGACCACGTCGCCGTCACCCACCCCGCCCAGCTCGCCGTGGGCCCACTCGGCCCCGTGCACGTACGCCGCGCCGAGGCCGATGGCCGAGAGGGAGGAGGCGAGGCGCGCGGCGACCAGACCCGACTTGCCGAGGCCGGTGGTGAGGCGGCGGCCTCTACACCGCAGCAGAGCGGACACCGCTGCGTCCGCAGCCGCCTCGTCGGCACCGGCGCTCGCGGAACGAACCGTCAACTCGCCCCGTGCCAACGCCGCGCGGAACGCGCCCATTGTTCCTCCTCCGCCTCCTCCGCCCCCGCCGCCGCCACCGCCGGCGGCGACGGCCGCCGACGGACTCGCAGCTGAGGCGGGGGCCGGAGTGGCGGCGGAGATGGGTGGCGGGACGTCGATGTCGACGGCCGGCTGCGCACAACCGGCGTTGGGCAGCAGCTGCGGCGGCAGCTGCTGCACCGGATGCCTCGCCAAGCCGGCCGTGTCCAGCAGCTCCGAAAGACGGTGGAGCGGCCACTGGGTGGGCGCGTCGCACAGTGCGGCGTCGGGCTGCTCGTGCACCTCGACGAAGAGCCCGTGCGCACCGAAGGCGAGGCCAAGCCTCGCCATCCACGGGGCCAGGTCGCGCGGACTGCCGCCAGAGACAATGCGGCCGTCGGCGAGCTGCTTCGACGGCCGCTGCAGGGAGTGGGTGACGTCGAGGCAGACGAGGGTCTCGCCGGCGGCGCCGGGCGGCGCCGCCTCCTCGCGCAGCCAGCGCAGGTTGCGCGGGTCGACCACCGTGTCGTGGTAGCCAAAAAAGCTCCCGCGCTCGCACAGAATGACCCCGCCGGCGCCGGCGTCGAGCGCCTTGCGCTTCTGCTGGTGCATCGCCTCGGCCGAGGCGAACTGGCCCTTCTTGATCTGGACAACTCGGCCGGTGGCACCAGCCGCGGCGATCAGGTCCGTCTGCCTGCAGAGGAACGCCGGGATCTGGATCACGTCGACGCAGTGCGCGATCTCCGCCGGGTGGTGTGGCTCGTGCACGTCCGTCACGACCGGCAGCCCGAGCTCGGAGCGCACGCGCTCGAAGAGCCGGCACCCTGCCGCGAGTCCCACCCCGCGGTATGAGCCGCCACTCGTTCGGTTGGCCTTGTCGAACGACGCCTTGAAGATGAGAGTCGCGTCGAACGGCGCCATCGCCTCGGCGAGCGCAGCGGCCGTCGCAAAGGCGTGCGCCTCGGACTCGATGACGTTGGGCCCGGCCATCACAAAGCGACGCCGCCGGAGCATGGTGGCGTTGAGCCGCTGCGCGCGCCGAGCGAGTCTCGCGGGCGGCATGTCCTCGCTCGACAAGAGGGTATGTATGACTCTGACCTGTTCCGACCCTGATCCGACCTCTCTCGAACACCGACCTGATCCGACCGTGTTCACTTCGAACACGGTCGGGAAAATCCCTCCCTCCCGCCGCCGCTGACCCCTGTTCCGACCGCGGTCGGATCAGGTCGGATCACGGTCGGAACAGAGTCGGATCATGCTGTGCCCGTCCGTGCGGTCGGATCATGGTATGATCCAACCCTGTTCGAACGCTGCCGAACACGGTCGGACCAGGGTCGGACCAGAGTCGGAACAAGGTCGGGAAAAAGGGCCATACGTGGGGCAGCTCATCTGTTCCGACCGTGATCCAACCCTGTTCCGACCGTGTTCGAACGCTGCCGAACACGGTCGGATCAGGGTCGGACCAGAGTCGGAACAAGGTCGGGAAAAAGGGCCATACGTGGGGCAGCTCATCTGTTCCGACCCTGATCCGACCCTGTTCCGACCTTGTTCAAACCTAACAGGGTCAGATCAGGTCGGTGTTCACATAAGGTCGGATCAGGGTCGGATCAGGGTCGGAACAGGTCAGAGTGGAACCCTCCTCTCGACGACACCCACCCACGGGCCCTCGCGCCCAGTCGCTCTCCTCCCCCCTCGCAGATTGTCCTCGCCATCTTCGGGCTCTATTCGACCGTGTACGGCATGGTCAAGATCAAGGGGATGCTGACATCGAAGCCGGTGCCCAAGAAGGAGGCGCCCAAGGCGCTCGCGTCGAAAATGTCGGGCCTCGGCGTCTCGTTCGAGGTCAAGGGCGGCGAAGGCGCTTCGGTCACCTCGGCCAAGTGGGGTGAGGCGTCCCCCGCTCGGCTCTCCACCGCCCCCACCGCCCCTTTTCCTCCTCCTCCCCCGCATCGACGACCACCCCTCGTGCCGCCAATCGAGCCCGCGCCCCCGCCCCCTCTCCCGCAGGCTTCGAGTTCCCGACGACGGAGAACTTTGACGAGTGGGAGCAGAACGAGGAGAACTGGAAGGCGTGGGAGGCGTGGGTCGACAGCCCAAAGTTCGAGGAGTGGGCGAACAGCGACGGGCCTGCCTGGTGATGCACGGCTGGTCGGGCCACGGCGTCTCGCGCTGCTCGGCACCCCCTCCCGCGTCCCGTCGGCCTCTCGGGAAGGGGCGTCGTCCCGGTTCCACTGCGTGTGTGTGGCGGCGTGTGAGATCGACCGGCCACCTTGTTCTCTCATGCCGCCGGCGCCGCTTAGGTGCCCACTGCTGTCCTGCGTCAAAAAATATGTATCAGGAGCACAGCACAGAAGTCTGAAGTCATAGTCGAAGCGCGGACAGGCCGCGGCGCAATCCCCAAGACCAGAGGCGAGAGGGGGGGGGGGCGCGGCGGCGCGGGGCGGGGCTTTTCTTTAGGGGACCCCAAGGCGCAAGGGTTCTGAGGGCCGGTTTTTTTTAAGAGCTTTTAAGAAATGAGGTGGTTTGGGGGGGCTTAAATTGCCACTTAAGAGATTCCAGGCGGGGGGTCCCTCTTTTAAAAAACGGCCTCCCGGCATGCGTCGCTGGGCCTCAAGTTGATAGAGGGCCCACAGCGTCCTAATCTAAAATCTGAGGATTGAGGATTCAGCCTTCGCTTTAGTGAGGCCAAAGTGAGTTTATGGATGGGTGAGAACGATGCGCGACACGAGGAGGCACACGCACCGACTCGTCGGCGACTCTGCCGCACGCCGTTTCAGAATTTTTCTCAGCGTGAGCGAGACGTGGAAGAGTGCCACCGTCGGGTAGGACGGGTCGGCCCGGCGCATCGGAGTAGCCGTCGTGGTCGCGGCGAGCAGCGCCGGCCACTCCGGCGCCGCGTCGGCAACATGGGAGCATGTCCACCGCCACTTTGCGGTCGCAGCGCTGTTTGTCGCCCAAAACGCCGGGGGCAGCGGTGTTGGCGTTTAGCACCCCTCGAGGGTTCGGACTTTTTGGGAAGGTATGGTATGGTCCACACAGGCAGGCTGTTCTTCACCTTCCTACAACATGTGTATGTTGGTAGGGAGGTGATGAGGAGTCAGTTGTGCATGCCCCGCCTGCTGACAGACCTGCTTGGGGGTATGGTAGGGCTAGTCTTGGCTCTTGGGCGGTCAGGAGCATAGAGAGAGAGATTTTTAGCAATACCAAACAACTCTAACACTCACACGTCATTTGGGGCCTGGAGCCCTGTTCACGCGCGCGCGAGACGTGCAGACAGGGTTGCCAGGTGAGAGCGAATGGCGCGGTTCACGCCTCGCACAACAGAGTTTTACAACAAAACTCCGTCGCACAACACTGGGCACGGGACTGGCGCGCACTGGCACTAACTCGCACAACAGAGAGAGAGATGCGCTCTGCATGGTGGGACATAAAAGAGAGCGAGTACTTGGGCGAGTAGGCTGTGCGGTCAACGCTGCCGCGCGCGACTTTGCGCGCGAGGCGGCGCAGCTTGAGAACGGCGGTGGGCGAGAAGCCGCCGCCGAACGTCTCGTGGAGCAGCAGGTTGAAGTTGTTGCGCTTGACAAAGATCGCGTCGTGGTAGAAACCGCGATGCGCCTTGACGTAGCCGTGGCCGTTCTTGTGGTCGAAGGGTTGGCCGGGCTGCCCGCGCGCCTTGCAGCCCATGTTTAGGCGGCGGGCCTTCTCTTCGGTGTTGCCGAAGGCGTAGGAGTGGCCAACGGAGGCGGGCGTGCCGCCGCTCGAGGCGTTACCAACGCCCGCCGAGGAGGTCTTGAGGAGGGGCGTCCAGAGCTTGACTTCATTCACCTCATCGCATCCTCCCGGGCCAGCGTGGGGTTCCGCGAGGTCGACCTTGTACCCCTCGTTGTACTGCCGGATGAGCTCTGGTTTCTCCTTGTCACCGTGCACGACCGGCGCGTTGGCCGGGGCGCGCATCTTTGGTTTGTTGGAGCATACGAACGAGAGAGATTTTTGATCACCAACAAGAAATCACGACCCTCACAGTGATTTGGGCTCGGCAGCTTGTTGGCCCTCAGCCGAAGCTGGGGCCGGTCCCGTAGCCGAGAGAGCCCGCGCCGAGGAGTTCGACGCGGTCGGGGGGGGGCCTTGCGGAGTCAGAGGCCAGCGAGATGGCGATCGCTGTACTTCATGGGGGTCATCAAGTGACCGCGACTGACAAGCCAGAGGTCGATACTCTGGACGACCCATAGGATGCCACGAATGCCTGAAGGAGAGGGAGGCGAGGCCAGAGGCAGGCTCAGCTGCTCTCGGGTGATCTCGCTTTGGTGGCCGAAGGACCTGATGGTCCTGTCACATTCGCGTTCCGAGTCGTGGGGGTAGAAGAATTCGAGGTAGAGCATCCGCAGGGAGGCAGCATATGAGGCACCAGTCTTCTGGAGAGCTCAACAGCTGCGGCCGCGATGGCGGAGTCGGCCGCGGTTCGAGCGAGCAGCTTTTGGCTGCGGGATCGAATATCGCGGAAGGCTCACATGCCCTCGCGGAGCGACGCGGGTCGCGCGGCGCGCGCGTGTGCAAAATGCGACAACAGACGACAGATGACAGACGCCTGAGCGCTGTACGACTGAACTTTTGTCGCCGCAATCGCCACCGCCGCCCTAGCCGCCGCCATCTTGACGAGCAGCGCGAGCGTGCTCGTCGGCGGCCAGCCGTCGCGGGCCGGGCCGAGCCCGGCCTCAACCGGCCGCGCCGCCGCAGCAGGCCCGGAGGCCCACGTGGCGGCCGACCAGCTGATCAGGAACTTGTAAGGATGCGCCCCACCCCTTTCAACAAAAACAGATACCAAACCAACGAAACGGCCAGAAAGGAAGAAAAAGAAAGAAAGCGCGGGGGGCGGGATGTCTGTGCGCCCCGAAGAAAGAAAGAAAGAAAACAGACACAAGGGAGGGAGGGGAGATACCCCGAGAGCGATGCGATATTCACGTGCGTTTGTTTTCTCAAACATCGACGACGAGCCCACACGCACAGGCCCGCAACAGCGATGGGCAAGCGCAAGCAGCGCGACCCGGGCGGGTACGCGGCGGACGGCGGCACGGATGGCTACCCGCCGCCACCGCTCCTCGAGAACGAGCACTTTGAGACGTACTACCGCGGTCTCGGCCTCGTGCCGCCGTCCGAGTGGGACGCCTTCTTGGCGGCGCTACGCACGCCGCTCGGCGTCTCGTTCCGCATCACGGGGCGGCCCGACGACCCGACCGCCCTCGCGCTGCGGGACTGGATGGAGCGCAAGCACGTGCAGCGGATGCAACAGCTCGTCGTGCCCGGCGCTGGCGCGGTTCCACCGCCGACACCGATCCCGTGGCTGCCCGGAAGGCTGGCGTGGCGGTTCGACGTGTCGCGCGCGACGCTGCGCGGCAAGGGCGTCCGCCGCGCCGACGCCGACGGCCCGGCCCAGGACCCGACGCCAGAGGAGGCGGCGTCCAAGTCGACGCTCGCGGCGTTCCACGAGTTCTTGACGCAGGAGGTGGAGCTCGGCAACATGAGTCGGCAGGAGGAGGTTTCGATGGTGCCCCCGGAGGTGCTGGAGGTCCGCCCCGGCCAGCGCGTCCTCGACATGTGCGCCGCGCCCGGTTCGAAAACGCAGCAGCTCCTCGAGTGCTCCGCCGGCTCGCTCGCCGCCACGTGCGGAGGAATGGTGATCGCCAACGACGCAGAGTACAGGCGGTGCCATCTGCTTGTGCACCAGGCTAAGCGGCTGAACTCGCCGCTTCTCGTCGTCACCAACCACGACGCGCAGATGCTCCCCACGCGGCTGGATGTCGACGGCAGCGGCCGGTTGCGCTTTGATCGCATCCTGTGCGACGTCCCGTGCTCGGGGGACGGAACGCTGCGCAAGTGCCCCGACCTGTGGCGGCGGTGGAACGAGAAGCTGGCGTGGGGCGTCCATCGGCCCAATAGCGCGCCCTTGTGCCGGCGCCGCCGTCCGGGCCGAGCCGCCTTAGGCGTTCGCGCAGCTCTGTAGGCTGCAGCTCGCAATCCTCTCGCGCGGCTTGTCGCTGCTGCAGCCGGGCGCGCCGGCAGACCCTGGCGGTCCCAGCCAGCCTTGTCTGGACGCAGAGGTGGCGCGGCTGTAGGCGGCCGGCTCGTCTACTCGACTTGCTCCATGAACCCGATCGAGGACGAGGCGTCTCCCTTCCCGCCACACCCTCCCAACCGTCCTCCACTTGGCCCCCCACCCCACCCCACCCCACCCCACCTCACCCCACCCCACCCCACCCCACCTCACCCCACCCCACCCCACCCCACCTCACCCCACCCCACCCCACGCGGCCGCGCCCGCACTTCCTTCCCCGGCGCCCTTAGACGCCGGCAGGCTTGCCGGCGGCGTTCGTTTTCTACACATGCACCATGCGGATGCGGTTTGTTGTCCTTCCACAGGCGGTGGTGGCGCGGGCTCTGCTCAAGGCCAACGCCGAGGAGTCACTGGCCGGAGGAGTCACGCTTGTGCGCACCGACGAGCTGCTTCCCGGCCTCAAGCGGCATGCTGGGGTGGGCTCGTGGCGCGTCTTTGCAAACGGCCGCTTCTTTGAGTCCGTGGAGGCGCTCCGGGCCGAGGTTGGCGACAAGGCGTGTGACTCTTTCTTCCCGCCGCCGCCGGACGTCGCGTCCGAGCTCCACCTGGAGCGAACGATGCGGGTCCTGCCCCACCAGCAGGACACGGGCGGCTTCTTCATCGCAGTCTTCGAAAAGGCGCCCGTGGGCAGCGGGGGGGGTGAGGGGGGTGGAGCGGCGGACGCGGCGGACGCGGCGATGGCGGCGGAGGAGGCTGCGGGAGCGGCGGAAACGCAGGCCGCGGCGAGGGGCAAGGAGGGTGCGGGGGTTCGGGCGGCACACGGCGAGGAGGGCTCCGCAGCCCTCGCCGTCGGCGAGGGCGGCGAGGAAGGCGGTGTGCCGTGCGGAGGCGCCGACGAGGCTGGTTGCGTCATCGACGAGGTGGCGGAGCGGGAGAAGGGGCAGCAGCACGGCCTCTGCTACGCCTTCCAGAACGGGTCTTGCCTCCGCGGCGCAGCCTGTCGCTTTGGGCACGTCCTCGGAGGCGCGGACGCGGGCGCGGGCTCACGGTCGCGGCCTCCAGAGGGTAGCGTTTTGGCACAGAGGGGGTCGCGTTCTGACGGCTTGTTTTGAGTGTAGGTCGCTGCCCAAGGGCGCGAAGCTCGCCCCACACGTGCGGGCGGTGTTGCACTGCTCGCCGCGCAACAATGGCAAGTGAGCGCCGCGTGCGTGCCTGCGGCAGCTGCTGCAGCGCTCTCTCGAGGATGGGCTCTTGGCGGTAGGTACGATGCGATCTTTTCGCTCGCTGACTCGTTTCTGGGGCAGGTGCGCGAGTTCTTCGGCCTCGGAGGCGCGTTCCCCTTCGACCAGCTAATTGCGCGCTCTGCCACGGGCAAGAGTGTGATCTTCCTTGCCCCCGCGCTGCTGGCGCTGCTGCGGAGCGACGTGCAGACCAAGCTCAAACTCGTCAACACCGGCGTGCGTTTGCTCGAGAAGTGTGACGACCCGCTCATGTGAGACTACCCGAGATCACGCGAGATTTCCCGTGATTACCCGAGATGACTGTGACGCCCCGCTCATGCGAGGAGAGAAGAAGAGGAGAGAAGTGTCCGACCCCATCATGTCCCTCGACGCTCTCTCGAGGCTGGCTAGTCCCTTTTCCGACCGCAGCTGATGTGGGTGGCGTAGGCCCTTTGGCTTCCGGCTAACGTGCGAGGGCGTGCCTTGCTTGCTGCCATACATGACGAAGCAGCTCCTTTTCCTTTCGACGCCCGAGCTGCGCGCTTTGCTCACGCGCCGCTCGCTCGCGCCCGACGTTGGCAACCCTTCCTTGGTCGCTGCTCTCGAGACGGCGGCCGCTGGCTCTGTGGCAATTGTGCACGACCCCCAGGGGCGGCGCGCGTTCGATCCGACCGCGTTTCCCCTGCAGCTCTCTCTCGCAGCGACGCGCACGGACCGCTCGCCACCCACTCTAACGCTGCACCTCAAGAAGTCGGAGTGCGATTCGATGCTCCATCGGCTGGCGCCCGCGCGGTAGGCTTGTACCATCGCGCTGGGACACTGCGGCACCGCCACCGGACTCCGGACCGGCCTGTGCTGACGTTAGCTAGTCGGAGAGCTCTTTACCTGTTTTGCGCGGTTCGGTGAGAATATTACGCACGCGAAGAACAACAACCAAGAGCGTTGTGTTTTGCCTTTAAGACTTGAACAGTTTTTTTTTACGCACGCGAAGAACACACACGCAGACCTCTCAGATCTCTCTCAGAGGCGACGCCCGGCCCGACACACCCATGTGTCAGTCAGATCGTCGAATCTTGCTCCATCTTTCACAGAGGCAGCAGCCGCTGGGGCATCACTGACATACCACGTCCACCACCGGCACCGGCCGCAGGCGCCTGTCGGGCTGTGCTGCCAGTTGTCATACCTCCGACCAATTGACCAGCACCCAACACGCCACGAACATCGTCGGTATCATCACAGGGATGCCTACAGGAAATGTCCCGACTGGTCAGTGCCCCTCACATGCCGCGGCCGTGTCGCGGTGCGTGTTGGGGGCGACCCTGCGTCATGAATACACCGACCTCGAGACGCGAGTCCGGTCGTGAAGTGTGTTCAGAGCACCGCGTGAATACGAAGGGCTGCGAATACAGCGACTACGGCTGAATGCGGTCGAGCACAGCGGAATACGTGTCCTCTCGAGCGCTAGTTGGGACACAAAGGTCTGATTCCGCTTCTAGGGGGTGACCCTGCCGCAGGAGCATGCCGTTGGTCACCACGACGCCTTGCATCGCCGCGAGCCGCCGCATCATCAGCCCGCCCAACGAGCCGATGCACGCCGTGTTTGCGCCAAAGTTTGAGCCAAAGATGACAGCAGAGAGCGCCGCGCGCCGTGCCGCGCGAAATCCGGCGCCGTGGACGCCGGCAGCGGCGATGGCAGCAGGCTTCCATTGCGGCACCGAGTCGATCATTTTGAAGACGATGAGGGTGGCTGGCAGCGTCTGGCGGAGGCGGGGGTGGCGGCGGTGCGGGTGGCATAGGCGATGGTGGCGATGGTGCGGGTGGCGATGGCGGCAGTGGATGACGGTGGGGGTGGCGGTGAGGGTGGCGGTAGCGCCTCAAACAGGTTGCAAAAGAGCATCGTCACGAATCCTGCCAATGATTCATGATTAATCAATCAGTGACTCATTAAGGTTGCAAACGAGCACCGTCGCGAAACCGGAGACGTACGCGACGGACTTGGTGTGCGCGAGGGGCAGGAACACCGACGCCAAAGCGAGCGAAATGCCGGTGACAGACATGGCCTCCGCGAGGACGAGGAAGCCTACACGACGTTTCAGGGAAATGTCTCTGCGGACGAGCCCGCTGCTGGGTAGGCCACGCGAGGACGAGGAGAGCCGGTGACGAAGCTGAAGAGCTCCCATGGCATGTGGCGCAGCGTGTCGGCCACGAAAGCGGCATCGATCAGGCCGTCCACGACGATGGAGCAGGCGCCCATGATGAGGACGACGAGGTAGACGGGCAGTCCGTGCACCTGTGTGTCCGGAAGGAGGCGCGCTCACCGCGAGACGGCGGGAGGGCCCATCGGACCCATGGGCAGTTGCCGTGCACCGACTCGAGCGCGCAGATGAGCGTCGCTGTGAGCACCCGCACGAGGCAAAAGACGCCGGTGCGCGTGAACGTGCCGTCGCGGGCCGAGCCCCGCTCGCCCTCGGGAGAGTGGTGGCGCGAGCCGAGGCTGGATCGCTCGCCGTCGCCGTCGCCTTCAGAGTCTTGCCCCTGCCACGGTGCGTGTGTGTGTGTGTGTGAGGGAGGGGGGAGGGAGGGGGGGGGGGGGGGGGTTGGGAGGTGGAGGGCGCAGAGGGCGCGCGCATATCAGTGGGAGAGGCGGCGCGCGCTCCACCAATGGCCATACGCACGCGCCGGCGGCGCTTAGCTCCCCCCTCGGACGCGCGACACGAGGCCGCACTGTCGCGCTCCCCGCGCTGACCCCGCCAGTGTGTGTGTCGGCGCTGTGCGCACCGCAAGAGAAGACGGCGCCGAGGCTGCGGCCACGCTCTCGAAGCGGCCCAGCGCCGAGTGAGACGGCGCCGCCTCCCCCGGACCGTCTCCGGCGTCCAGCGCCGCGAGCTCGAGTCCCGCCTACTCGGTCGACCCCGGCTGACCTCGGGTGGCCGCTCGCTGCGCCGCGGGCTCGAGCGCCCCCCGCCTCGCGGCCCGTGGGGTCGGCGCGCACATCCACTTTGGTGCGGTTGGTGATATACCTGTGCGTCCAGCAGTCCGGGCCCAGTGCTACGGCCGGTGACAGTGTGCCTCGTGTCGGCTCCCGAGCCGATCGTGCGCAGCGTGTGTGTGCGCGCGTGGGCCCGTCCTTGGTGCTACGACAGGAGGTGTGTCACACTGACTGGCTGACTGACTGATGACATCCTACCACCCACACGCATCGGAGGGGAGGGGGGTTGGAGGCGGCGGCTGCGAGGGAGGCGGCGGCGAGGGCGAGAGCGAGGGCGGCGGGGGTGAAGGGGGGCGCGTCGGCGGCGCACATCAGTGCAAAGGAGACGAGACCGGCGGCGACCTAGAGGGCCAGCGGAGAGGTCGGAATCTCGCCAAGGGGGGTCAATCGTGCGTCTCGGGACGTCCTCACTCCCGGTACGCCCATCCGGGCGGCGAACGAGACAAACGTGTCGCCGAGGTCCTGCGCGGCACGGAGAGACCAGAGTCAAGGCGGGATGGCTTAGCGGGTTCGAGCCGACACACATTGGCTGCCGGGGTGTGCCGATGGGGGGGCTAGGGGGGCGGTAGCGTCATCGTCCGGCGCTGCTTGCAGCGCTCTGGGTGGTAGTGGCGGCGCTCCAAGAGTGGCGCTATCTTGGGAAGAGGTTCCTCCTTTCCGCTCCCGGGATCGTGCCGTGTCTTCGCAGCATCGTGCCACGGAGACCGCGAGTGCAGCCGGGCACAGCTGAGTAAAACCTGAGTCCGCTCCTCCTCGAGGTTGTGGCTCCCCTCAGGAGTGTCTCGGGAGAGCAAGAGTCTCGGGAGTGCCTCGGGAGTGTCTCGGGGGTGCCTCGGGGGTGTCTCGGTGCCTCAGGGGTGTCTCGGAAGTGTCTCGGAAGTGTCTCAGACCTCGGCGAGCAAGACGTTGGTCGGGTTGCCGGTGACGAGGGTGACGGCCCAGATGTTGCCCGCAAAGAACTGCGAGAAGAGGAACGGCACCTCGGGGAGCGCGAGCAGCTGGCACATGCGGATGGTGATTGGCCTAAGTCATGAAGACGCCGAGGTCGGGGCGGGAGATATGGGGAGATATGGGGAGATATGGGCAGCCTAAGTCATGAAGACGCCGAGGTCGGGGCGGGAGATATGGGGAGATATGGGGAGATATGGGCAGCCTAAGTCATGAAGACGCCGAGGTCGGGGTGGGGATACGGGCGAAGACAGTGAATACAGCCGAGCACGGCCGAACACAGCGGAACACGCGTCCTCGCGAGCGCGAGTTCGAACCGCAGGGACAGAAGTACGCATTCGGCTTCTAGGGTGACTGGCCTACGAGACGTCGGACGCAGCGCCGTCATGACGGGCCGCACCGGCGGCGACAGGTGGGTCGGAATCCGCTCTCGCGTGAGCGTCATGGTGACGATGTCGTCCGGGATGAGGACCTGCCACCAGCGGCGCGAGGAAAGGGGTTGCCTTCTGACTGTCGCCGCCCGCCTGGTGTGTCCCCGCTGGTGCCCGTTCTCGACGGTGGCGGGCGTGATCTTGGGCCCGGGCTTGCGACGTTGTGAGTGGCTCACCGTGAGGCATGCGGAGAAGCAGCCGAGCGCCCAGAAGAGCCCCCACGGCGAGCGGCCGAAGTGGGAGACCACGCGCGTGGCCGCGGTGTGCAAGAACCTGCAGTGTGAGGGCGCCAACCTCAGGGCGGGGATGCGGTACTGTGCAGCGTACTCAGAGCACCGCGTGAGGACGAGGGGTACGAATGCAGCCGAGTGCCGCCGAGTACTGCGGAGTGCGTCTCCCCTCGAGAGCGCCGGCTGGAATACAAGAAGGCGGAGAGAAGACGGAGTCCGTTGCTATACGTGCAAGAACCCGGATCGCTCGAGCGCCGTGCACAGGTAGACGGAGCCCAGAAACATGACCACGAGGTGGTACGGCCGGAGAGAGGGCGTGCCATACAGCGAGCGCTCGAGGTCGGCCAGCGACAGAATGCCTACCGCCCACAGCCAACCCACGCACAGCAGCGGCGCCGTGCCCATGTGCAGCCCAGGCACGCCGTCGCGGCCCGGCAGCGGGTTGATCGTCAGCACAACCTACGGCCCATCGATTTCTTTTTTCTACGAGTCGTGCCTGGGCCCGGGACGTCCCCCGTGGCCGCGGGGTCGATCGTCCGCCTGGATGCGGTGTATCTCCCCACATCTCCCCAGATCTCGAGGCGTAGATGCGGAACATATCTCCCCACATCTCCCCAGATCTCGAGGCCTAGATGCGGAACATATCTCCCCACATCTCGCCGCACCGACGCCGCGACGACGACGGCGACGCTGATGTGCGGCTGAGGGACGGCCAAGTGAGCGATACCTTCGAGAGCGAGGACTGCCACCAGGGTCATCAGGCCGCGCCGAAGGCGCGCCATCGGGTCATCCGTGGCCGCCCCCCCGAGCAGCACCACCAGCAGCGCGCCTATCCACGGCCGAGTGCGTGAGCGACCCGCGCGGGGGTGATGGCAACGCGCATATGAGCAGAGGCGCGCAGCAAGAGACCAACGAGACAGCGGCGTGGAGCAGAAGCGCCGGCAGGCCGGCGTCCGGCGGGCCGGCGTCCGGTAGGACGTTTCCTCCGCCACTCAGCTGTGAGGGCGCAACCAGGCCAGCGCCCTTGCCAACCCCGCCCTTGCCTCCGCCACTCTTGCCTCCACCGCCCTTGCCGCCGCCGCCGCCGCCGCCGCCACCGCCGCCGCCACCGCCACCACCGCCGCCCTTGCCGCCTTTGAGTTTCCCCATGTTGACTTCCTTAGCCTTCTGCGGATGCCTCACCTTGGTCTCGCCCTCTGGTGCACTCTCTGCAGCCGACGGTGCAGCGAGCCGCCGAGCGCTTGCGGTGGGAGCCGTCGCGAGCAGTGCGGGTTCAGCGTCGACGAATTGCGATGCGAGGAGCATACAAGGGAGTGCGACAGCCAACATGGGTCCTATCAGCTGTCCGAATTTGGTGTAGTCAACCTCGCGGCCGCGCCGCGCAAACACACCCGCAAACAGTTTGCTGGTGTATTCTTTTTTTGCCTTTTCGGCACTCATGACGGGGTAGGTAGGGTAGGTCTGGGCCCTCCCGTCGTGGTTTTCCCTCTCTTCACGCCGGAATTTTCACAGCAGAAAAAGAAAATTTCCGGACAAATCACGATGTCAAACGTCCCCAAATGGGTGATCTGATGCTTGTAGGGCCTGAGAGTGGCCTGCCATGTCACAGGAAGGACTGTGGTTGCAGGAGAGTACCACCATCCATCACTTTAAGTTGGTATAGTACCCCACCTTCACCCATCCGTGATTTCTTTTTTAGTTTCCCATAAGTAGGGTAGGTAGGTAGGTAGGTAGGTAGGGGCACCGCAGGGGCCGGCCAGGTTTTTGCAGAATTTCATCATGAGTGCCGCCCAAGCAAGAAGTACATACACCTGTTTGAGGAAGAGAATTGGTCTCAAAGTGGATAGCCAACAAGAACACAACACGATCTCTCACATGACAAGAAAAAATCTCTCTCTCACATGACGAGCGCAAATCACTCTGTGTGACACATTTCTTGTTGGCTTCTAAAAATCTCTCTCACATGACAAGCGATCCCACGGGGACTACATGATCCGTACATGAAGAAAGAAAGAAAACAGAGACGCCAGGGGAGGTGGACAAGGTCCCAGAAAGAAAGAAAGAAAACGCACAACCCAAGGGAGGGATGGAGGACGGCACGCCGCCACCACATGTCTCCACCTGAGCAGAGTTGCGGCGAATTCTTGTGTCTCCCCCAAGCGGTCGGCGACTCGACAACCGGCCTCGCCATGCGCGCTGGCTACTCGACAACCGGCCTCGAGTCCGTGGTCTGCGACGTGGGGAGCGTGACGACGCGCGCCGGCTTCGGCGGCGAGGACGCACCGCGCGTCGCCTGCCCCTCCGCAGTCGGCTTTTTCGCGGGCGACGACGGCACCGAGCGGTCCGTCGTGGAGATGGACGCGCTTGGGTGGGCGCAGCCCTCACTGCTGGTGCGTGCACTTCACAGTGCGCGGCACGACGAGCTCGACGCGCTAAATCTCCGACTGGTCCAGCACTGCTTTGACCGACTGGGAGCGGACCCAGCCGAGCACGCCCTCCTTCTGACCGAGCCGCCGGGCGCGTCGGCCGCCGCCCGTCGCCGGCTTGTGACGCAGCTGTTTGAGACGCTGGGCGTGCCGGCGCTGTGCGTGTGCAAGACGGTCGAGCTTGTCGCCATCGCCTCCGGACGGACCACGGCGCTCGTGCTCGACATTGGCGGCACCAGCACCGCCGCCGCTGTGATTGAAGGCTGCATGTCGCCGCACGCTCAGCAGAGCAAGGTCGGCAGCCTCACGGTTGTGTCAGACTTTTTCAGAAATCAGCTCCAGGGGATGGGCCACGGGCTCGAGCCCGCCTGCGTTGCGCTGAAGCGACGCAACCCTCGCGGTGGCGCCTCGTCGCCCGCCATCTCACGTGCGCCGCTGCCCACCGCCGCCGGCGGCGGCGGCGGCGGCGGCGGCGGCGGCGGCGAGGCTGGGCCCTCCTCAAAGAGTCTCGTCAAGTTTGGGGGCCCCTCCCCCCCCCCTCCCCCCCCCCCCCCCCCTGCCCCTGCCCCTGGCGAGGCGGGGGCGTCGTTTCCCACGCCCCTCGGCTGTGGAACAGGCGGTTCTGCCTCGCGCACGAGGCCTTTGAGGTGCTCGGCCGCGTGAGCGAGCAGGCGCGATTACGCCGAGATGAGCCGAGAGAGTGTGAGAGACAGTCCCAACAGGCCTTACGCGGCCTCACAGCCCCTTTAACACCTTGTGCAATATCACTTTACTTTTGGGTTGCTCTGTCTTCCCCTCGGTGCTCCTGCGACGAAAGGCTCCAACCGGCGGGGAGTCGGCGGGGAGCAGAGGCGCCGCCGCCGGCGAGCGCGCACCTCTAGAGGGCTTGTTGCGCGGCCGTCGACCGCAGGGGGGGGGGGAGCTTGCACTATAGGCGCTGCCGAGTACACTTTGCCCGACGGGAACGTCATCACCGCCGGCGCGGAGCGCAGCCAGGCGGGGGGAAATGTGGGGGGAGAGGGGGGGAGGTGCGGGGAGGTGCGGGGAGGTGCGGGGAGGTGCGGGGAGATAATGGGAGATGTGGGGAGGTGTGGGGAGATGTTGGGTCTAGCGATGGGAGCGGGCAAAGCACAACCTGAGGTGGGGTAGTGCTTGCCAGGCGGCGGAGATCTACTTCGATGACAGGCAGGGCGTCGCGACGCCGCTCGACTCGCTTGTGCTGAACGCCGTCGCGGCGCGCGCCCGTGCCGCCGCATCTCGGCGAATCTCGGCCACCTCTCGGCGAATCCCGGGTGCATCTGGAGACCGGCGCAGTGCGGCGCGGCCACATCTCGGTAGCGGCTCGGCTTCATCTCGGCGACTCTCGGCTGCACGTCGAGCCCGGCGCGCCACGCCGCGTCGCCGAGTCGCCTTGTCGTCCGCTCCCGGCCCGTGTCCTCTGGCGCAGGCGCTGGAGCCGGAGCAGCACAAGGAGCTCCTTAGGAATGTGGTCCTGACGGGCGGCGCCTCCTGCCTGGCGGGCCTCCCGGAGCGACTCGAGGCGGCACTGCGCCTCAAGGCATCTCTTCCCCCCCTCCCCCCCCTCTCTCCCCCCCCTCTCCCCCCCCAAATCTCCCCCGTGTCTCCGGCACTGCGCCTCAAGGCGCCTGCACGCACACGGCCTGCGAGCTTGCAATCTCGGCCAGATCTCCGGCGAGATCTCGAGCCCACCCAAGCAGCTCGCCAGGCCTTGCCCGGCCCACGGCGCGTGTGTTTCTTTTGTCCCTTGAAAGGGGCGTCTCACGCGAAGGCTGGCCCAGAGTGCCCGAGATTAGGCCGAGATTGCCCGATACTAGGCGTGAGCCCGATACTAGGCGTCTCACGCGAAGGGGATGCCTTCGATCGCCAACCAGGCCACGTGCAAGCCCCCTCGCCCCCGCCCGCGACGGCCGCATGACATGTCGCACGCGGCTAACAGGCGAATCGCATCACCATCCACACCGCTCCGCTGCCGGAGCGTCGCAACGGCGCGTGGCTCGGCGGCTCGATCCTGGCATCCATGGCCCGTTCCGCTCCTGCCCGTCTCATCCACACTGCCTGTGACGGCGCCCTCACTTTGCGCTCGCCGCTCTTCACGCGTAGGCCTCGCACACTGAGTTCTGGATGTCGCGCGCCGAGTACGACGAGCACGGTGCCTCACTCGCCGCGCAAAAAGGGACGCACGCGTTTGCGTGAGCGGAGAGCGCGCGCATTCGCGGTGCACTCTGTGGGTGCACACCCCCCACCCCGTCGGCCGCCCCCGGGCCGACCTGGGTGTGTGGCGGACGGGCGCACCTCCTGCTCCACCTGGCGGGAATATGAGTAATGGACATCTCTGCGCAAGAACAGGAGATCGTTGGGGTAGAGATAGTAGATTAAGACTGGAGATCCTAGCGGATCTCTCACACGGACACGCCCAAGTCTCGCCAGTAGATCCCTCCTGTCCGGTTCCCCATTCAAGACTAAAGATCGAAGATTGAGATTGTGGATTGCAGATCGCTGAGCAGCAACACGGGCCAAAAAGCAAAATGTGGAGATAGGAGATGGAGAGTGCAGATTGTAGATCCTAGCGCCCAGCCATCCGCCCCAGATGTGAGATCGAAGATTGAAAATGGAGGTCGTAGATTGCTGCCGGCGGCGACAGTGGCCAAGTAGAAGATTGGAGATTGGAGATGAGAGATGGTCAGTGTGGATGAATCCAATTGCATCTCCTTGAAGGTTTGAGCCCCCCTCCTCCACCGGGCCCCCGAATCGAGATTGGAGATTGGAGATTGGAGATGGAGATCGGAGATCTGACCGAATCCGGCCTAAGATGACGACGTTGGAGATTGGAGATTGGAGATGGAGATCGGAGATCTGATCCGGCCTAAGATGACGACGTTGGAGATTGGAGATTGAAGATGGAGATCGGAGATCTGACTGGATCCCCGGCCTAAGATGACGACGCTGTGGATTAGAGAGTATTGGAGATGAGGAGATCGGAGCCCACCCACCCCCTAGTGGTGTTGATAGATTTTTATAGATTTTTGTTTTCCCCTGTGGTCTGTGCGCGGACGGCCCGGGGAGCTCTGCGGCGCCATTTTAATCTGCGCTCCTCTTCATGGCCTGCGGCGCCTGGCTTGAGCTTGGAAGTGTAAACGAGTCCGCCAGGGCGGTCTGCAAACGGAGCGCGCTGCGCGCGCGGACTACGGCCAACTTGTTTGCCGACTAGCTTACGTGAACCAAGACTCCCACCCCAACTCGCCAAGGTTTCCCGGCCGCGCGCCGTCAGACAAGATACTGTCTCGTCGCAGGGGTCTTCATTCGCTAGACACTTGAGGGGAACGCTGGGACCGTTGCTGTGCCGCGATGTTTTTGCAGGGGTCGGGTGGATCGGTAGGCTAGTGCTCCTTGCCCCGCTGACAGCCAACCGGAGTTCACGAGGGCTGACC
>NW_005196756.1:1086634-1127917 GCF_000372725.1 Emiliania huxleyi CCMP1516
GGAGACCAAGAAGCAGGAGGGTGAAGAGATCGGGGTTCTGGAATAGAGAGGAAAGGTACTAGATACTTGTCAACGCACATGGCATATTATTCAGCGCCGCAATCTATTGAAGAGTCGTCAGCGTAATTCGCAATACCTCCCCCAGTTCGGCATAGACCGCGCGCGCAGCGCGCTCCGTGTTTGCAGACCGCCCTGGCGGACTCGTTTACACTTCCAAGCTCAAGCCAGGCGCCGCAGGCCATAAAGAGGAGCGCAGATTAAAATGGCGCCGGCCCGCAGGCTCCCCGGGCCGTCCGCGCACAGAACCTTCATCCATTAAAAACAAAAAAAATCGATGAGACACCACTAGGGGCTGGGGGGCTCCGATCTCCATCTCTCCAGTACTCAGTCTTCAATCTCCAGCGTCGCTACATCTTAGGCCGGATCCAGTCAGATCTCCGATCTCCATCTTCAATCTCCAATCTCCAACGTCGTCATCTTAGGCCGGATTCGGTCAGATCTCCGATCTCCATCTCCAATCTCCAATCTCCAATCTCGATTCGGGGGCCCGGGGGAGGGGGGGGCTCAAACCTTCAAGGAGATGCGCTATGGATTCATTCACAATGCAAAAGGATCTCCACCCTCTTTTCGCGCCATTTTGTGCAATCTCCAGTCGGCCCACACGATCTCTAGGCGCCTTTGGCGCAAAGTCAGAATCTCCACCTCTGTCGCAAGATCTCAAGCGACTGCACGCACCAACTCGAGATCTCAGACTCCTCTCGAGCATCTACACCGGAGAAGATTTGCCTCCACCAATTCTTCAATCTACTGCTGCTCTTGGCAGGAGATTTGCCACTTAAGAGATCTCTAAAAGGCATCTGCGATCTACAGTCCAAGGATCTTCCGATGTTGCGCAGAGATGTCCATGTATGGGGAATATTTTTCGTTTTTATTTTAGTGTTGGCCGACTGCACGCTAAAGGCTACACGCTCGCACACCACTTGCTGAGTCGTGAGTGGCTCTCCCAGGCGCTCAGCCCAGTGCCCACGGCGCGGAGCCGGCGCGCGGCGGAGGCACGCCAAGGGCCCCGGGGAGTCGGCCGTCACTCGCCTAACCCTAAGCGCCTAATTGCTAAAAGGCTACAGCAATAGATCCGGCCTCACGCGGCCTAATCGATACCCGGCCCTCACGGAATCGGTCCCTCGTTGTACAGCAATTGATGATGCCAATCATCTGCGATCTGGCCCTGGATGTGAGGTTGATAACTGCACTCCAAGTGCTCCAAGGGCAAGCGCAGAACGAGGCCGAGGAGAGCGATGTGTCAGAGGATGAAACAGCAGGAGAGAGAATTAGAATTTACAATTTTACCATGCTTCTGCCTTCTCCCTCGCACAACACTGCGCCACTGGGCACGGGACTGGCGCGCACTGCCACTGGGCACTGGCACTAATAACACAGGTACACCAGTCACCACGGGAGCCGCCTAAGCGACTCCTGCGAGGACGGCGAGGCAGAACGAATTTTACAACGAGAAAGAAAAAATAACTGAAAACAACTCTCTCTCACTACTCACAGCAGACAGGCTCGACACAGGTGCGGACTTGCGCGTGCTAGCACTATGAAAGAAAGAATCAACCAGTAGTAAGAATTTTACAGCCCTGCAGGCGGGACGCCGCCGACCGACGGCGGCAACGGCACCGGCGGCGGCATGTTAACCACGCCTGTGCCAAGGCACCCCGATGTTGGTGGCGCGCCGCACCAGCGGCCTGGCCTCTCGCTCCGCCCCCGTGGCCGCTGCACCCTGCGGTGCGATGCCAGCTGCTGCGCCCCCGGAGAGGTCGAGCAGCGTGGAGGCCGCGCACGCGTCGGAGGGGGCGTGGAGCGCTTGTCCCTCTGGGGGCGGCGGCGGCGGCGCAATCGCGCGGCCCGCCGTCTCCAGCGCCGCGGAAAGCGCTCTTGGATTGTGCAGCGGCACTGCTGGTACGGGGGCGGGGATGGCTGAAGGGCTGACGGCGGCGGCCAATTGCTGGATGCGCGCCTCGGAGCGAGCCACCTCGCCGGCCGTCAGCACGCCGGCGGTGCGACGCTGGAGCAGATCGCTCGGGCTTGTGGTGTCGGACATTGAGGCGTGTCCAGGTTGTGCGGGCGCGGTGGCGCAAGACGCCAAGCCAGTCGGCACGGACGCCAAGCCGGCGAGGGGCAGATCGTAGGCGGCGGCAAAGGATCGCGCGACAGAGGAGGTGGCGACGGCGGCGGAGGTGGCAGCGGCGGCGGCGATGGCGGCGGAGTGAAGGGCAGCGGACCGGTGCTGCTGCAGCTCATCCCTTGGCGAGATTACCTGGGCGCTGAAGAACACGCCAGGGATCGCTTCGTGGAGGGGGATGCCGATGACGTGTGGGGGCTTGGTGGAGGTCAGGGAGGCCTGAGAAGTGATCCGCTGCCCTTGCGTCCAGAGGGAGGCGCTGGAGACCAGCTCGTCGAGGGTGCGCCCCGTCTCGGTCGGCGTGGCCGGCAGGGTGGGCGGTGTCATGTGCATCACGCCCGCCGTTGGCGCCAAGGCGAGGGGGGGCGGGTGGGCGTGCGAGCCCAGCAGCGGCGCGAGGGTGCGCCCGATGCGAAATGTGTACCAGCCGCACGAACCGTGCGGAAACTCGCCGAGGCGATGGAGCGGAGCCGACGTTGCAAACTTCAGGATGACAATCGGCGGACCGATGCAGTTGATGGTCTGGTTGACGACCCTGTGCGGCGGCCAGCCGTCTGCGTCGGGGCCCTCGTTCCAGCACCCGCCTCCGTGCTTGTTGGTCGGCACGCAGCCTGAGCAAACCACCCGCAGGCGGGAGGCGTGGATCTGCACTCCTCTCGCTCGACATGTGGTGCAAAACCTCTCTCTGAACGACGGGCCAGTCTTGGCCGGCACTGGCGCGCACGCCGGCGTCGTAATGCCCGACAGCAGATACCCCCAGCAAACGGCGTGTCCTCTTTCAGCCATGACCTCTTCAGCTGTGTCCTCCGGAATAACGGCGGGCCGGCCCGGGTCCAACCCGATGGGGCCACGTCATTCGCCCCCCCGGGCCCTCACCCGCTGCCGCGCATCGAGCTCGGCGGGGCCTGATACGTGTCATTCTGTGCCGGCGCGTGTCTTAGCCAAGATACGCGGCCACACGTGCAGACGCGTACAGCGGTACTCGCACCCATGCTGCTGCACTTTGGGGCACTCGGCCTTCTTCTTGGTTGGCGTCCCATCCGCCGCTACCAAGCTGCTGCACTTGGGGTGGGACGACGGGGGTAGACCATGCTGTTGCTGTGAGCAGCTGGGGCACGCGCCTTATCTGGCCCGGCCCCTTGGGGACTTGCGGCTCGGGTGCGACCTCTGACCGCCGGTCGCAGACCGTGCTCTCGGTGTCCGATGACATGGCGCCTCTTCACGATCAGCACGCCAGTCTGTTCACACCTCTCTTCTGTTCACTTCACGGAGTGACAGGGGTTCGTTACCCAGTTTAAGAAAGGTTAAAGAAAACACACCCTCAGAAAAACACCCTCATATAAAAACGAACGGAGCCAGCGCGCTTGTGGCTTCCACTCACAAGCACGCTTTTCCACGTCTCCGTCCCCGCTCTACCTAAGGCTTGCCGCTCGAACCAATGGCGGTGGGGACGGAGGTGTCGCCTCCGTCCCCGCCGTGGAGGCAGCGCCTCTCTCCCCGCTCGACCTATAGCGGTCGGCGGACTCGAGTTCTACGGCGGCTCATATTGCTAAATATAAAATTCCCACCCACCCACTCACCCGGGTGGGGGAATATAAAAATACCTAAGGGTGCTGTGTGGGTGTGAATACAAGAGCGCTGCGCTGAGAACGAGCAGACGTGCAGCCGCCTATCTTGGCCAACAGTTGACACCTCAACTGTTTGTTCGTCGACAGTCACGTCCACGTTTTCGATTCCCGCCTCCGCAGATGCGGACGCTTTGATGAAGGGGGTAAAGGAGGCCTCCACCCCGACATTCATGTTGGCAAACGTTGTGGTGGTGATCTCGGACATCTGATGGTCCGTCTCCGTCTCCGTCTCCGTCTCCGTCTCGGTAACCTCCTTCTCCAGAGTAAACGTTGCCGTGATAGGCACTGGAGACTGGAGCTGGTCGTAAACCTCGGTGTCGAGCATCAACGATTCGGTACTCCCCGTGAGGATGGAGGCGGACGCCATATCGAGGCCCTGTTCACGCGCGCGCGAGACGTGCAGACAGGGTTGCCAGGTGAGAGCGAATGGCGCGGTTCACGCCTCGCACAACAGAGAGAGAGATGCGCTCTGCATGGTGGGACATAAAAGAGAGCGAGTACTTGGGCGAGTAGGCCGTGCGGTCAACGCTGCCGCGCGCGACTTTGCGCGCGAGGCGGCGCAGCTTGAGAACGGCGGTGGGCGAGAAGCCGCCGCCGAACGTCTCGTGGAGCAGCAGGTTGAAGTTGTTGCGCTTGACAAAGATCGCGCGTCATGGTAGAAACCGCGATGCGCCTTGACGTAGCCGTGGCCGGTCTTGTGGGAGAAGGGTTGGCCGGGCTGCCCGCGCGCCTTGCAGCCCATGTTTAGGCGGCGGGCCTTCTCTTCGGTGTTGCCAAAGGCGTAGGAGTGGCCAACGGTGTTTGTCGTTGATGAGTTGTGTGAGAGAGTTTTTTGAGTTTGTTATTGTTGGTACATTGGCATCTTGACACGTTTGGAGATGACAAACAAAACAAGATGGGACCTGCAAAGCCGACAGGGTGAGTTGTGAGCACGGCGGTGCCTTCGCAAATGCCGGGAGAGGCGATGGCGATCGGGTCCGCCTCGCGGAACGATGCTCTTCGTTGCCTCGCGAATAGCACGCGACAGGGGATCCTCTCTCTCTCACATAGGCGACATCTTACATAGGCGGGGCAAAAAGAAAGAAAGAACACACAAACCAAGAGAGGGATGGGAGGACGTCACGCCGCCACCAAACAGGGATTTTAAGGAGAGGAGTGTGGACTGTGGTGCTAGCCGTCGCCCACCCTTGGGCGTCTGCCTCTTCCTATCTCTCTTTCGGCGGCACGGGCGGGGTTCGCGCAATTTCTTTTAGGCGCAACGGCGTCTGCTGCCCCCGATCTTGAGATTCACTCGCCATCTCACAGAAGAAGAATTTTAAGGTTGCTCCCGGCCCAGTGGGGATTTTGGCCTACTCGGTGATCGTCTAAGGGGCGCTAACTGGCTGCAATGCCATATCTTTTGTGCCTAGCTTGACAGCTTGTAGAGCACCTCAAAAAAGTACTATGTCTTGGAGTGAAAAGTTTTTCGATGAGGTGGGGGTCCGTGGTGAGCCGATTCCCAGATTCTCCAGATTCCCCCTCGAAAACCGCCCCTTTTAATTCATTGCGGCCGCGGGTGCTCGATTACTTTTCACTCGAAGAAGTTTCGCGCGATCCTTCAGTCTTCGCTCCTCAGGCCGCGCAGCTCCGCTGCCACCTGGGCGGCGGTCGGAGCGCCGCCGCACGCCAATAGCGAGTGCAGCATCTGCGCCACCCGGGCCAACTGCGCCTGTTGAGCAAAGAAAATTCTGAGGAAAGTGTCCGGCGGTGTAGCCGCTACTCCACACACCGCGCTGCGCCTTTTGGACGACGCGAAAAGTGAGCGCACTCCGCCTATCGTGGGCGTGTCGTGGTCATGTCGTGGGCGTGTCGTGGGCATGTCGAGGACAGCGGCCGCTGGTCAAAACGTGCCTGCGGCCGGCGTCGTCTGCCGAAAGCGACAGCGACGCGAGCTCTCTGGCGTCCTCCTCCTCCGACGTGGGCATGCGGCGGAGCTCGGCCTGCAAGCGCTCTCGGAGAATGATCAAGAATGGTCTCCGGTCATCTTGGGCGATCTCGAAGACTCCCGGTTGCACTCTCAGGCACTCTCGAGTAATCTGGACCTCGCACGCCGCCGCCAGCGCGGAGCAGACGCCGGTGTCCAGCGCCGAAGCAGCCTCACCCTCCGCTCCTCCGTCCACCAAATGTCTCCGGAGCGCCGCCAGCGCGGCGGCGTCCGCCTCGTCGCTGCCGAGGTGCAGCGCGGCGGCGAGGGGAGTCGAGGATGCGCCGAGCCGCAGCGTCTCGAAGCACCTGTAGGGCACACACACATGGACGTGTCCTGGACGTCTCGAGGACGCGCCGAGCCGCGGCGTCGAAAGGCACGGCTGGTCGGCGCATATCATCTCTGCGAAGCCGTAGTGCAGCAGGAGCTGGCCTGCCGAGACAGACCCGAGATGTAGCCGAGATTGCACCCGAGGTTGGCCGAGATGTGGCTGTAGCTGCAGCGGGAACTGACCGTTGCCCTCGTGACGGTAGGTGAGGCAAACCTCCTCGCCCGTGCGCAAGTCCGAGCGCGCCACCAGCGCCACGCTCTCGCCTAACGGACACGTCACGGACATGTCATGGACGCGCCAAAGACAGCAGCCCGCCACCAGCGCCACGCTCTCGCCGTCTGAGCCTAGCGCCACGGGCTCGAGCAGCTCGCCTGCCGAGATGCAGCTGAGGTACACATACACCCGAGGTGCAGCCGAAATACAGCCGAGCTATTCCCGAGATGCAGCCGAGATCTCCCCGAGACGCAGCCGAGATGCAGCCGAGATCCATCCGCGATGCAGCCGAGATAGCTCGCCGTCCATTGCCGAACGGCGCGGTGGTGTGCGGTGGTTGGCGAGGTCGACAACTGGCACAAGGCTCATCCGGCGCGACACGCCTGAGATCACCCGAGATCACCCGAGATCACCCGAGACCACCCGAGGCGACAACTGGCAGGAGGCTGGCTGGCCACGCCGGTGTCGAAGAACATTGCCCGCGTCCGGACCTGTTCACGTCAAGAGGTGTGAAGACGTTGTTCCACAGGCCAGTGTCGAAGAAGATTGCCTCGTACCATCCTCTCCGCCCACTCCACCACCGACGCTTCCGCCTGCACGTACGGCCGCACTCGCTCGCAGCTGGCCGCGACGAAGGGTGGCATGCCTCTCGCCAGCTCCGCCAGCTCCGCCGCTTGGAGCTGCTCTAGCTCCTACAGCCTCGGGCCCTCTGACTGATCTCGTGGCTTGCGCGATCTCGAGCGATCTCGGAGCGATCTCGGAGCGATCTCAATGCGATCTCGGAGCGATCTCAATGCGATCTCGGGTAATCTCGGATCGATGCTGGGCCATCTCGGACGCCTCGTCGCTCCAGTCGCACAGCAGTGGCGCGCCGTCGAGGGTGGGAAGCGAGTCGAGGTACGGCTGGCACTGCCCTCGCGTCCTAGCGCCGACTAGTCGCGCTGTGAGCAGCTCGCGCAGCGACAGTCCCCACTGAGGGTCCTCGTCGGCCGACACAATGCAGCCCGGTGGTACTGATACGAGCAACTCTCCTGCCCGCACCGGCTCGGTCACGAAGAGGCCGCGCAGGCCGCCACGAGTCTCGACGCGAACCTTGCCGACGAAGCCACCTTCGCGGCGCACCCAGGTGGCGAGCGCGTGCTCCGGCGTGCCGGGAGAGAAGGCGGGAACGGCGACGGCGGCGACGATCATCTTTCGGCACGTTCACAGCGGAGCCACAGGCGAGGGTGCAAATCCTGGAGTCGGCCAAAAGTAAGAAAGAAAACAGGCAGCCCAAGGGAGGGATGGGAGGACGGCACGCCGCCACCACACAGGGATTTTAAGTCGGCCAAGCGGCGCCCGGAGGACGAGTTTCGGTTTCTTTTTGCTCGAAACTCCCTCTTACCTACCTACCTACTCCCTGAAGGAAACAAAAAACGCCGTGCCCAGGTCCGGAGAATCTTGGTAAATTCTTCAAAGCGTGACAGAGCCGCCGCCCGAGGCCTTGCTCGATGTCGTCAGTCCATGTACTGGTGCGCTCGAGCAGTATCGCGTCGGTCGAGGACCCAAGCCCAAGGAGGCCTCGCATGGAACGCTCAAGCTCCGTTATTGGCGGTGGCGACGGAAACACCGGCGACGGAAAGGCGAACACACGATTTCGCCTCCTGGTCTTCTCCATCCTCGTCAACGTGCTGCTCACGATTGCGCTGTATGTTGTTGTGCATCGTGGGTCGCCCTCTTCGCTCCAGCCGCCGCCGACGCCACCGCCGCCGCCGCCGCCAATGCCGCCGCCGACACCACCGCTGCCGCCGCCCTCGCCTCCCCCGCCACCGCCCTCGCCGCCGGAGGCGGACGAATTCGCCGACTGGGCGGCCGCGTACCAGTCGTCCATTACGCTCGCCGCCGTCGAGCGGCAGACCGCCGCGGAGAAGGCGTACGAGGCGCACCAAAACGAGGCACACGCGCTGAGCATCCAGGCCGAGACGTCGGGCCTGCCGCGCTCTCCCAAGTCGCCGCGCTCGCCAAAGTCGGCGCAGGCGGCGCCGTGGGCGACCCCGAGGTCGGCGCCGGGCACGCCGCCGCCCAGCGGGCGCGTCTCGCTCGAGCTGCCATACGCCTCCTTTGTCAAGGAGATGATAGCCGCCATCGCAGCCGCGCCGCACGTGGCGAAGGACCAGCACAGTGTGGTCAAGCCGCTTCGACAGGCCCTGCAGGCCGTGCCGGGAGGGCTCGTCGCTGAGTTCGGAGTGTTCAAAGGAGACACGCTCAAGACAATCTCGGCTGCTTGCGGCAGCGATTGTCACGTCTTTGCCTTTGACTCCTTCCAAGGACTGCCGTCAAAGTGGCGTGACGGGCCGTCCAAGAGATTCGAAAAGAAGTACACCGGCAAGGGCGCCTTCTCTCTCGGAGGTCAGGTGCCACGCCTCGGTCTCAAGAACGTCGCCTACAACGTCGGGCTCTTCAACGAGACTTTGCCAACGTTTTTGGCCTCGATGGCCCACAAGGAGACAGCCTTCATCCACGTCGACGGCGACCTGTACGCCTCCGCAAAGGACGTCTTGTGCTCGTTTGTTCAACGCGACGCCATCGTGAACGGGACAGTCATCGTGTTTGATGAGCTCATCGGCTACCCGGAGTTCTCATCAGGGGAAATGAAGGCCCTCCGCGACTGCTTTCAATCCAAGCGCGGCCAATTTGAGGTCCAGATTCTCGAACGGGCGGTGAAAGACGTCAGGGAGTCGTACTCGCGCGACATCTGGCCTCAGAGCGTCGCGGTCATGATGGTGCAGTCTGCTTTAGTATCCGACTGTGGCCCAAGTGAGTATTGTGTGTCTGACAAGGTGCACTCTGGCGTCTAGGGCGGCTAGTCTAGCTGAGGCAGTCTGCTTTAGTCATGATGGTGCAGTCTGGAGCCGCGCGATCCTCCGCCGATACGCCTGCGCCAGCCGTCTATCGGCCAACCACGCTGCGGGACTATCTGCACGATCCGCTGTGATCTAGACCGTGTCGATGAAAACAAAACACTACGGCAGAGGGATATCCGACTGTGTCCCAAAAGTGGGTATTGTGTGTCTGACAAGGTGCACTCATACACTCTGGCGTCTGAGCTGAGGGGATGGGAGTCTACCGAGAAAGAAAGGGGGCGGGAGCAGTCTGATTCATGAATGGTTGGTGGTTCGTGGTGAATCCTCGATTACGATTTTTGGGTCTGAACATTCGTCTGAACCTCTCACGTTTGAGCCCGCGCTCGACGCCTGCTCGAGACTCACCATCTTCGTAATTCGTTTGAGCCCGCGCTCGACGCCTGCTCGAGACTCACCATCTTCGTAATTCTTTCGATGCCCCTTTCACTCTGACCGACGCCTGTCTGGTATAGCCCCAGCCACTCCGCTGTGAAGACCGAGGGCCCTCGGTCTTGCGGAGCTCCCTGCTGCTCGGTGTACGAACTCTATTCACAGCCTTGTTATGAGAAGAAAATACGTCCTATGGCGCTATGCGCTGGTCTGTGAGAGGTTGAGGTGCGAGCCCTGGAGGCCCTGGGGATGGGGGGAGACTACCCGCGGGCCTAGAAGGCCCGCGCGCAGGGGCGTGGTGCATTGAGACCGGTCATGAATGAGTGTGCGACACGCATGTTGCGAGCAGCGTTGTTGATGTTCTGCCCATCCACACCAAGCAACTCGCAGCAACAACACAGGGGTGGCTGGATTTGCAGTATTGAGTCATGGCCACACTCCTCGCTGACCAGCCGCTGCTGAGCTCCTTTGACACATCCGCCTGCGGCTCCACATCCGTCGTGCCCGACCCCTTCGTCTCCACCTCTGGCGCCGCACACGACCTCGCGCCGCGCGAGCTGGTGCCTTCGCGGCTCCTGCTCATGACCCACTCGCGGCTGCTGTGGTTCGATGTGGAGTCGCTCAGCACCTCGCTCCTTCTCGAAGTGGCTGCTGCACGCCAGCACACGGCGCGACGCGAGTCCACGCGCACCGACCCCCACCACCCCTCCTCGCCCGCCAGGAGCGCGACTCGCGCTTCCGTGGCGCCTTTGCCGCTGACCACGGCCGATCTCTCGTCACCCTCGCCACGCCCGGCACCGGCCCGCCCTTCCGCGAGTCGCTCTTCATTGAGGTGCGCGCGTGTAGTGGGCGGGAGATGGGCGGCACTTTGCTCAGAAGCACTGTGGTTGCAAGGTAGCGCTGTCGACCGGCGACGTGCTGCGGCGGGTGCAAGCGGAGGCGACCTTCGACGGCCACGAAGCGGTGCGCTATGGCGACCGCGTGTACGTGGTCTCGACGGGTAGCGGCGCGATCAACGTGTACGACGTCGGCAGCCTCGCTCTCGTGCGCCGCCATGCGCTGTGGCGCCGCAGAGACCACATCAACACAGTGCGCTCTAGCGCTCGCCGGGATACCGAGTCGTTGCTCAGACGTCCGCAATACGAGATGCGCACGGAGAGGCAGCGGGGGTAGTGCGGCGCCCTGCGACGCGGTAGGTGACGGACGGTTTCGCTCCAGGTGGCTCTCACGCCCTCGACCATGCTTGTGCTGCTGCACGGGCTGCGCCGGGCTCCATCCGAAGTCCAAATCGTCGAGCGCAGCGGCCATATGTCTGCCGGCCGGCTCCCCGCCGTCGGAAACTCGTCCCACGGCCTCGCCTACTGGCGGGGGGAGCTCCTCACTCTCGATTCGGACGGCGGTCGGCTGCTCGCCACGTCTTTGCCCGCTTTTCCCGCTGCGAGCAGGGCGGCGCCGCCGCCGCCGCCGCGCGAGCTGTGGCGAGCGGCGACGCCGTGCTTCCTCAAAGGGATCGCTGTGCACGGTGGGGTCGCCTACTTTGGCCTCTCGCCGCCGCAGCGGCGGTTACTTCGGAAGCGAGTCAACTCGACCCTCGTGGCCCTGGAGCTGGCCTCGGGCGCCGAGCTGTGGCGCCGACCTCTGCCGACGCACGGGCTGCTCAACCTGATCGCTCACCCGTCGTACTTGAGCGCGCTCGCGCCGCCGGGCACCATTCCCCTCGCGGCAAAGGCCATGCGCCGCGGCGCCGCCCCTCGCGCCATGCCGGTGAGGGAGCCGTAGTCGCACATCTCTGCCTAGGGGGGGAGTCTGCCTAGGGGGGGAGTCTGCCTAGGGGGGGAGACGGCAGGTCCTTCCGAGCGAGTACGCGAGCCCTGATTCCAACCAGTCCCCTAATGTCCACAGCTATAGTCAACATATCCGCAGCTGTAGTCATCGGCGCAGTCGTAGTCGCAGTCGCAGTCGTCGTAGAGCTGACCCCGCGGGAGCTCCCTTGCTCTCCCTCCGTCCCTCCCTCTTCCTCCTTCTTCCTCCCTCCCCCTCCCTCCCTCCCTCCCTCCCTTTCCCGGGCTTCGCAGCAGTGGTGCCCCCTCCGTTGTCAGGCCACCGAGCGCATCGTCAGCCTCGGACCGGTGGACGTGACCGAGCTGCGCGCGCTGACGTTGCTCCACTGGCGCGAGAGCTTAGATGCTGCTGAGGCAGCCGCGACACACAACCGCTGCGTGGGGCTAGCATGGCACCGACCCCGCATTGGCGCGTCGGCCTCGGAAGGCGTCGCCGCGTGGCCGCACACAGAGCGTTAGCCCCCAGCCTAGCTCCTCCGGAGACGAAGCGGCCAGAGAAGTCACCTCGTCAGTCGCCTCGTCGATGAGCGAGCTCCTCTCGACCGCCCTCTCCACGCGCACGCACGCCGCCCCGCCGCCCTCCCCCGCTCAGGGCCGACCTGTGGGGCGGCTCGCACAGTTGGCTGCACCTCTTCCCCGGCCTGCCAAACTACGGAAAGGTGTTTCGCGGCGTGCAGAATGCCAAGCTCATCTTCTCGTGCTCCCCCGAGGCGCTCCGCCGCTCCGCCCTGGCGCGCGCGGCGCCGCCCGGCGCGCTGGGCGCTTTGCCATGGCCGCAGACGCAGCGCTGGCGCGTGCTGTTCCCCGCGTGGCGCCGCTTCTCCGCCGCGCTCCTGCCCCTTCTGGACGAGCTGTTCGGGCGCCGGCTCGGCCTCGGCCCCGAGTACCGCAACCGCCTCCTGCGCGTGCAGATGAACCGGATGCCCCGCGGCGCAGACATTGCGCGGCACCAGGACCGCGGCTTCTACGCGACGACGGCGCACAGGTACCACATCCCAGTCCTCATACCCAAGTGCATCCGCTTCTCGCACGTTCGCCAGCGGGCCGAGGGGGAGGCGGGACAGGAGGCGTGGCAGGAGATCCCCTTCAAGGAGGGAGAGGCGTTTGAGGTCAACAACCGCATTCCGCACCGCGTGACGCAGACCGGCCCCTACGAACGGGTCACCCTCATCGTCGACCTCCTAGACGGGCCGGTGGACGCAACGGTCGACATAGAGCCGGGCTGTGCATCCTGGTTCGATGCTGCGTGCTACAAGGGAGGAACGGCAGCGTCGCGAAACGCCAGCTTGTGACGCACTGCCACCGTTGTCGCACTTGTAGCTTCTCGAGGTAGAGCTGCCAAAAACGCGCTACGTCAACTTTGGGTCTCACAGTTGCACTAATGTTGGCTGAAATTCTCAACGTTGTTCAAGAGTGTTCAGTGTTCACCCCAGCCCATGCTGAGAGATGCTCTGTTTAGTTTTCCACAAGGATCATAATGTCATCGGATCCAAGGTGGAAGGTATTTTTCGGGCATCGCGGCGCATACGGCATTACCGGTGCGCGCGCACACGGGCGACTAAGTGTCGCCGTAATCGGGGCACGCTATCCTGCGCAGGGAGGGCAAGCGGGGGCGGGGGGCAGTCCCCCTGGCTGGTCTGATACTGGGGTGTGGGTGTCTCCAGTCTCGGAGGGGGGCAAGAAGGTAAGAATATCTATTTTTTTTATTTTTTATTAGGCCTAGGGCTGGGAAGAGGACAGGCGTCCCCACCTTTGCAGGATTTTGCAAGCAAGCAAGGGTGATTGGTCGGGGTGGGGTGGATGGAAAGAAAGGAAGGGGGGCGCAGTTGATTGATTGACTCGTTCCTGCGTGGAGAGGGGCTGGCGCGATAAAAATCCTCTGCGAATCAGAATTTGACGTGGGTTCTCTGTGCTAGTGCCAGTGCGCGCGCTAGTTGCGTGCCCAGCGTCGTGCGAGGGAGTTTTGTTCTTGTTGTAAATTTCGACCTCTCTCTCGGCAGGCACAGATTCTTCCGCCACTTGGCGACGGGCACGGCAGCGCTCGCGCGAACCGCTTCGGGCGCGGCACTTTTGGCCGAGTGTCTCCTTCCTTGGCGAGCGATAGGCCCGTTCCCATCGCATATGCCTGCTTTGCTCAGGCCTGCACTCCCGCCGTATCTCATGATTTCGGAGGAGCACCGGTTCCTTTTCTGCGGCATCCCGAAGGTGGGCCTCACGGAGTGGCTGCACCTCTTCTTGCGCGTGACCGGCGACTCCGCTTGGAACACAACTAGGCCGTGGGACTATGTGCACTACACCGCCAAAAGGCAGGCCTTCAGCATGAAAAAGTTGCAGATCTCGGCGCAGCGTTGGGATGAGATCATGCGCGACCCAGGCTTCGTCAAGGCGGTCTTCCTCCGAGATCCAGCTGAGCGCATCCTCTCTGCATTTATGGACAAATTCGTGTGTGGAAACCCCACCACTTGGGGCCCTTGTGCTAGTTCAAGCTCAGCCGCCCGGTCCGCACAGGCGCTCGTTGCACGGAAGACCCGATACACCAAGGCTTTCTTGGACGTGACCAGGAGGACCGGAAACCTCAGTTTCTCCGACTTTGTGTCTTTGCAGAACTTGTCCTCGACGGTCGACCTACACTGGCGACTGCAGACAAACGTGTGCGGCTTCGGCCACATACCTTACAATTTTGTGGGCGACTTTGGACGTGTCCAGGAGCACGCTCGGGCACTTCTGCGCCTCGTCGGACTCTGGGATACCTTTGGGGCACATGATTGGCCTGGTGGCGGTGATGGCTCAATGTTTAGCCGCAACACCACTCAGAGCAAACATTTCACTGGTGCCTCGGAAAGGGTGGCGATGTTGTTCACACCCAGGCTGCTCAGAAAGGTGGAAGACGAGTACAGGGCAGACTATGCCGTGATAAACTCGGTACGCTGGGGGCTGCAAGAGCGAGCATGATACTATTCGAGTCTTGGGGGTGGGGTGGGGGTCGGATGTAACTTGCATGCGTCGCTGTAGCGGTCGTGATGAGCACTTGGCCATTCGCTCTGCTCGCGCCCGCGCTGCGGCGGCGCTCGGCTGGTCGCCTCGTCCCCCCCTCTGCCAATCCAGGCTGGCGCAGAGCGCCGCCATCAGAGAGAGGGCGAGAGAGGTTCCGCCAACCCTCACCCACTCGCCCACCCTCGTATGTATTGTATGAATGTGTAGGAAGGTGAAGAACAGTCAGACTCGGTGACTGGACACCAAAACGCGGTGTATGGGTGGACGCGAGACAGATGACGACGACACGATCGAGCGACACACAGACACACACCACAAGCTCACAAGACACACAGCCAGCTGGAGATACGGCATACGGGGAGATAGAGGGGAATACGCGGAGATCGAGGGAGATACGGGGAGATAGCCTGAGTGAGCCCTGGCGGTCTGACAGCCTGCAGCAAACCCCGGACAGCGCCTGACAGTGGTGTGTGTGCTAGTGTGCGCACCCACGCCCTTGTCGTGCCAGTAGATGAACCCACAGTTTGGCGGGAGCGCCCCAACGGCGAGCTGTCGCAATGCAGGTGGCTCGCCGCGTGGCTCCGGAGAAGCCGGCGGCGGGACGCGTCTCCGCCCTCTCGATGTACGAGCTCCCGCCAGCGGAGCCCATCTCCGTCTCCGAATTTGAGGAGTTTGCATACGACCGGCTGCGACGTGCGGCCGCCACCCCCGAGCGAGAGACGACAAACCATGTAGTTGCATGCTGCCCACCGCGGCGCATTCCTAACGCACAGCCTCCCGTGTCGCAGTCCTGAGCACCATCGAGCTCGCGCGCGCCAAGGGTCTCAAGGGTGCGGAGCTCGAGGCGCGGATCCGCAAGGCGCGCGACGAGTTCATGCCCCTCTCACCCACGGGCCTGATCAAGGACTACTACTCGCACTTCATCCTGCGGTTGGCATACTGCCGCTCGGAGGACTTGCGCCGGTGGTTCCTGCAGAATGAGCTGGAGCTCTTCAAGTGGCGGTTTGTCAACAACCCGCCCGAGGACCGCGCCGCCTGGCTGCGCGCCAAGGGTCTCCAGTACGAGGCCATCTCGCGCGATGAGTACGAGGAGATCAAGGAGGAGCTGCACCAGGCATCGCCTCAGCCGCCCTCCCCGCCCTCCCGCCCCCGTGCAAGCACGACCCCCGCTCTGTGCGCCGCCGCCCCCTTTGCGCCAGGCGCTCTCGTCGCGCCGCGATCTCGACCCGGCGGCGGAGCGGTCCGAGCACTACAAGGTGGCGTTCGAGGAGGTGGTCGACCTGGTGCGGCAGCGGCGCGTCTATCTGCGCGGCGGCTCCGCCTTCGTCCCCGCGGCCGACCTCGTCTCGATCGTCGCGACCGCCGTGCGCGCGCAGTGGTCGCGCCGGCTCGCCACGGCGTCGCATCAGTGGCCGGCGTTGCGCGAGGAGGAGGCGCGAAACGAGCCGCCGCCTCGCTTGCTCTCTCCCCCCCCTCCCCCCTGCCCGCTTCCCCTCGCGGCCACCCTTGCCGTCCATCCACGCCCGCCGGCTGGGATCCTCCCCCCCTCCTCCTCGCCTCGCCGCCCGCCAAAGGGGAGCCGGAGCCCTCCCCGCCTCCCCCACCTCCCTCCCCGCCTCCGTTTCCAGCGCCCTCCCCGCCTCCCCCTTCCCTCCCCCACCTCCCTCCTGGCCTCCGTTTTTACCCCCCCCCCCCCCCCCCTCTCCCACAAGGCGGACCGGCTCGCCTCCTTCCTCGAGGGGCTAGCGACGCAGTACGTGGGCGACGACTACTCGCGCCCTCGCTCCGGCTCGGCGGTGAGCTTGGCCGACCTGCCGACCGTCAGCCGCCGCTCCTTCCCTCTCTGCATGCACAACATGCACGCCAAGCTGCTCGAGACGAAACACCTCAAGCACTCTGCGCGGCAGCAGTTCGGACTCTTCCTGAAGACAATCGGCCTGCCCAAGCGTAGAAGCGCGACACGCACCCGGTAGTCCGACCAGCGCTCGAGAGGACACGGGCTGGGCTGTGCTCGACCGTATTCAGCGGCATTCCCTGTATTCGTAGCCCGTGTATTCACGCGGCGCTCAGAGTACACGGCACGAGACCGTACTCACACCCTACTCGGGTGTCTTCCACACTGCCAGCCTGCGTGGCCGTCTCCGAGCGTCTCCGAGCGCCTGCGAGCGAGGCATTCGGACTGCGAGTGGCTGTGAGTAGGCCTCAGCTGTGAGGAGTCGACGGCCTTCTTCCGAGCCGAATTCACCAAGAAGGGAATGGCGGCCGACAAGTTCATGCGAGACTACGGCTACGGCGCGCCCCCCCTCCATCGCCTGGTGGATCCTCCCCCCCCCCCCCCTCCCCCCCGCCCTCATGGCCAGCGGTGCGGACAGGCATCCGCTACAACTACGGCTTGGAGGGCAAGCGGCAGGACTGGAGCGCCATGTCCTGCGGCAAGATCATCAACTCGTCGGGCACGCGCCTCTCCCGCCACCGCAACGAGACTTGAATGAATGAATGAGCTCAACCCCGTCCATTGTGTCATCCCTTCTAGGCGCCAACGCGGCCGCCGGCGAGCATCACGGCTGCCCGTTCCGCAACTACGACGAGGGCCAGATGCGCGCGACGCTTCAGCAGATGCAGGTGCTCGGGGTGGCGTCAGGACGTCCGCACTCCTCGAGACCTCGAGACCAGGGGCGTGTCGTGCCCCCATCAGGTGGGGGCGCAAGACGTGCAGTACATCCTCGACAAGGTGCGCGGGCAGCACTACCAAGTGGCGTGCGGCAAGTTCTTCGAGGCGCGGCACAAGGGGTCGACGCTCATCGAGACGGACCTCGGCGGTATCAATCACCCCAACCAGTACTTCGAGGAGTCGCAAAAGTTCTTCGCGCCGAAGGATGAGGCCGCCGCCGCCGGGCAGGCCGCCGCCGAGCCGCGCACCGCCGACGTTGCGTGAGCCTCCCCGCGCCCTCTCCGTGTCGGCGGCATAGTTCTCGCCAGGGAGGAGACAGGCACGGCCTCTCTTCCACGGTGTACACAATCATGTACGTTGCTGAGTGAGGTGTGAGCGCTCTTGCATGTGTGACACGCGCCTCTCTCCCCGCTGTTGTTTGCCTGCCGAGTGCCGTTTGTTCTCAACTTCTCTCTGTGTTGTGTGCCGGCAATCTTTTTAAAATACTGGATCTTAAACAGAGTGTATATGCATCCACATCGTACCACAGTCACTTACACCTCACTCGTCGTCATCCTCTGAAGACGGCCAAGGCTGCCCATCAGCCGGATTGCAGTTGTCGAGCACACACTGCCACATCTCGTCGTCAAAAGAGATCACGATCATGTAACGCACCGCTCGAGTTGGCAAGTGGATCCTCGAAAAGAGCTCAACGCTGGTATTACAGCCGAAAAGGAAGAAATTGTCCTGCACACGAAAGTCGAGGGTACCTGGAATTGGGCCCTCTGAGGTGCGGGCCTCGTCGAGATCGCAAAAGACGCAACCGGCCGCGAGCCCCCCGCCTGGCCCATCAGGATCTGCAGCCTCATGAAAATCTTCAATCGCCTCGCGTAGCTGCTGCATAAGATACCGGCAGAATATCCACCAACGTCATGAAATCCAGGCGCTGTAACCGCGTCGAAGCAAGGCTTGAAGTAGCGGCTCATCTCGAGGCTCAGGTAAACAGGCTTCTCACCACCAGGCGTAAGAAGCGAGACACGGTGCCGCACGCCGGTACCCGCGAGCTCGTCGAGGTTGGTGCTGATGACACAGTCGGAGGGGTCATAGTGTGGACCGACCAGCTCGCGTGCGTCCCACCAGGGCGCCTGACCTTGGGAATCGGGAGAACCGAAGGGGACCAGATTGCAGATGTCACATTCGATCGGATTTCCAGACATGTCGGTCACGTTCGTACGATACGCAACGCCCAGCTCATCGATCAGCGGACCCAGGCCACTCCAGACTGCCTTCTCCTGACCGTTCATGACGATGTCCCACATCACGAGGCACGCATCGACGGTTGGAACTGGCCCAGCTACCGGCGTTTGCTGGACACTGATGGCGGCGCCGTCACGGCGTGCAAGCAGCCGGCCCCAGCCACCTGCGTACTGCGCTGCGAGCGCCAGCAGGTCGGAGGTCGAATACGGTCGTTCGACGCAATACCCTGGCTTCTCGACTTCAGGCAGCAGCTCATTGCATGCCTCCTGTGCAGATAGGCCAGTGCTGCCGTACCACGACAGCTTAATTCGAGCACGCGCGCGTGCCTCCGTTTCCGCGGCACAGAACGTGCTGAGGTCATGGCTAGCGCACGCCGCACGTGCGAGCTCACACACCTCGAGAAAGTGAACGATGCGCTGCACCGCGAGCCCGTCAAGGTCACTGAACACCGCCATTGATTGACGATGATTCCTCTTCTCGCTTTGAGTCACTAGGGGGTTGTACACGCTCTGAGGCCTCAGACCCCCCTCTGAGGAGGGGTCGGACCCCTGGCTTGGCGGCACAGAGGGTTTGACTCTGACTCTGTGCCGCCTCTGTGGCCTCTCTTGGCTGATTTTGGCCTCAGAGGGTCCCCGGCCGAGGGTCTGTCTTGGCGCGGCACAGAGGGCGTTGACCTCAGAGGGTAGCCCCCTCTCGGCAGACAGAGGCGAGAGCCCCGGGCGGAGGCCGGAGCGCCTAGCCCTCCACGAACGGCGCTGACCAGGGAGGGCGGGGAGGGGGCGGAAGCAGCGAGCATGACTAAGGCGCTACTCTACGCTTCGAGCGCCCGGCACCACACACGCTTGCTGCTGCTGCAGGCTCGCCCACAGCGCCCGCGCCGACCCCTGCGCGACAGCTTCGCGCGGCCAGCGGCGCCGCCGACCCGTCAACTTGAGTGAGGATGTGCTTGGAGCGGCCGCCCGAGGAGGAGGTAGTGATCTCCACATCCGTCCCCTGCTCCAGCTTGGCCATGAGGCGCCGCGGCGTCCTAGTGAACTCGAACTTGAGGTATCCGAAACCAATGGAAGCTGGGCCTGCTGGGGGGGGTTCTCTCTGCTTGGTGGGGGATCACGACAGACTTGAAATACCGCTGAAAACTCCCTCTGAGGAGCGGCCTCGCGGGGCTTGCCTTGGCGTCTCAGAGGGTCCCCGTAGCCTCAGAGGCTGCGCCGAGAGAGGCTGGCTTGGCGGCACAGGCCTTCAGAGGGTCGGCCCAGGCACCCTCTGAGCCGCTCGTGGATGGCCTCTCTTGGCACAGAGGGTACCCTCTGAGACGAGCAGATCTGGGCCCCCTTGCCTCAGACCCCCCCCCCTCTGATACAACCCCCTAGTTTTGAGTCCCGGGGTGTTTTTTTATCGCCCGAGCGGAGTTTTTATTTGTCGTCGGCGACGAGCAGCTCGTCGAGGGCCGCCAGCAGCGGGATGCCCTTGTGGTCGGCGGCGGTGAGCGCTGACTTGCCGGCAGCATAGCCCTTCTCCTCAACCCTCTGGGGGAGGTGGGGGTGGAGCTGTGTCGTGCAGCAGTGCGGAAACGGGGCCCCGGCTCTACTAGTCTCTACTAGCACCAACTTCCCGAATGGTTACGGTTGGTTAGAGGGAAGATTCGGAGAGATCTCGAGGAGTACGTACAGATAGACCCTCCAACCATCAGAAAACTCCGACCTGATCGGTCGTACTGACCGCCGACAGATCACTCCAGACAGCAGACACGAGGCCGACGTCTGCACACGGCCGGCCGGGCGAGAGGCTTGACACGATCCGACCCTGCGACCCTGACGCTGCTGCTCTAGCTATCAGATAACTGCTGACTGCTGCCACAATGTGTGACCGGTGCTGACCCACTTGGCGGCCTTCCCGGTCAGTGGTGAGGCGCAGTTCAGAGCTGTCGATGGCGCGATGCCGCACTGGTCCCACATCGGTGACACGAGACCACCACGTTTGCCGGTCCAAGAGAGAGGCACCGGCGCTGTCCTGAGAAGGTGCACGGTCCCTCTTGACTGCCCATGCGCGCGAGGCTGTGTAGGCATAGCCTCGAGAGTGCCAGCAGCCAATCTGAGGCAGTTTGTGACGCGCATTGCGTCAGAAGCGTGCACGCGCTGGAAGGACACCTTCCTACTGGCCGTACGATCAGGTCGTCACTGAATGCCGAAGACTAAGGCCGCGAGCTATGCAGGCGGTCAGTTGAGCAGCATGGCACGGTCAGCAGCGCCGAAAGGATGTCGCAAGGCGTGATAGCATGGCCGCAAGTACGCCGAATTCCCAGGAAAACAAGTAAAAAATCGCGCGAAAAAGAAAAACATGCCAAAAAATCGGCGCCTGCGGCGGGCTGGGGGACCCCATCTCCCCCCCGCATGGGTACCCCCTAGGCCCTCGCCTCCCCCAGAGCCGCAACCTCGACACCGTCTGTTGACACTATTCCATCGTCAAGATCGGGCTTGCTGACCGGCTGCTTCTCCGGCGCGAGTTGCTCTCCCCGCTTCTCTCCCAGCTCGGCGGGCTTGCTTGTGGTGGAAGGCAGCGGCAGGGGCTTGCTCTCCCCGCACCCCATCTGTCAGGCTGTTACACCTCCCTTGACGCGCGAGCCGAGCGCCCGCCGACAAAAAGAATTTAATAAAAAGAATTTTCGGACTACCTCGCACACGCAGAAAATTCCTCGACCTTGTTATTGAGAAGGAAATCCGTCCAATGGCGCTGTGTGCTGGTCCCGAGGCCGGGCCGTCCCCGCCCCCTCCTCACCTCTGCAGTCGCTGGTGCGAGTGGCAGGCTGTGCGAGTGCTCCTTTTTGGTTGCAAATAGGGATCCCTACTGGAACCGTTTCTTTCACAGCCTCTGCACTCAGATCTCACACCCTTCGTACTTCACTGTCGAAGGCCGCGCGCGCTCCTCTATACGCCTTGTGTGATCCTCCGGGCTCCAGCCGAACGTGCGCGCCGAGCAGCGCGTCCGACCGTCTGCAGCGATTTTGCGTACCGTCCGGCCCTTTGGAGCAGAGCTGCAGCAGTTGCAGCAGCCAGGCGTTCCGTTCGTTTACAGTCTCCGTCTTGCTGTGAAAGATCGTGGCGATGTTGTTCATGCAATACGAGAAGCTCACGCCCTCGTCAAACATCTTTGCGGCATCGGCTTTGGCCCGTAAGAACGGGTTGTTGTCGCCGTCCTGCTGCTTCTCCGGCGTTGCCGCCTCCGTCGGCACGTCAAACCCGAGGAAGTTGACGCCGTTCGCCTCGACGAACGCCTTCAAGTCGGGCTTGCTCATAATGCTCACCTTGTGCCCGGCCGCCATCATGCCGAGCGCCGCCGCGACGTAGGGCTGCATGTCGCCGCGGGAGCCCCACACGGAGAGCAGGATCCGCAGCTTAGGAGCCGCCTGCATCCGATCCATTGTAAGCGAACTGGAGACTCGGAACCAAAACACTCATCAGGACGACACACGGACGAGCGCGAACCACGGGACGAGGGACGAGCGCAAACTCCCAAAAAAGAATTCCCTGGGTGCCTTTACTACTCTCCGCTGGCCCTTTTCCCTCACCTCTGCCCGCCCGAGTGCCCGCCGCTCCCTACGATGAGATGGTCTGTTCGAATGGTCCCCTTCGCTCTCGCCTCCCACAACGCCGGCAGCACACAGCAGGCAGGTGTTCTGGACAAGACTCCACCACCCTCGCCCCCCCACCATCTGTGCTTCATGCTCTCACACCATGTCGTTGCTCAGCTCGGTCAGCTCGGTCAGCGGTCCGGAGACATTGCCACGCCGACAGCCGCTTCCGCGGGGCGTGTCCATTCAGTGCAACTCACTTATGTTGTTCAGCCACTACCGGATCCACTGCCGCAGGGCGGGAGCACGCTGCGAGCACCCTCCCCACCAAAGGATCCCCACCTCGAGACCTCGAGAGAGAAAAGAGGCGGCGCCGTGCCCCAAGCGCGGCGCCCGGGCTCCTCCCTTGCTACCATGCCTCCGCCGCCCAAGTCGCGCCCTCCGAGCCAAAAGTACGTCGCCCTTGCTCGCTCTTTGCGTCAGGGCGGGCCGTCCGCGTGGACCGGGCCGGGCGTCGGTGGCAACGCCGTCGTTCCGGCCGACACCGTCTTTGCAGCCAACTACTGCTGTGGCAGGACAGATTGCTGCTCGGACAGCTGCTGCGCGTGGACGGACCCTCGGGCCGTTTTCCCTCACCAGTGCACGAACAGTATATGCCCGACGAGAGGGGCCGGCCTGTGTTTCACGTGCTGCGCTGCGCCGACGTGGCCGTGGCCGCCGCTCTTCCTCGGGCCAATGGAGCGGATGTGCTTCTCTTGCGCACAGCTTTGCAATCCAGGCAAGGAGCTGCGGCACTTCGCGACCGCGGGCGAGTGGTTCGACGAAATGGCAGAGGTCCAGAAGAACCCGGACCTGCCCGCCGCCCTCAGCGGCACATGGCACATGGAGGCGAACCCGTGCGCCGAGGAGCTGGCGATGCTGTCGGGCTCGGAGTGGGACGCGGAGACGCTCACCCTTCGCAACGACCACGCCTTCGTCTCCCCGATTTGGCCGGTGAGCCGTGCCCCTCCCAAGTCACGCCGCCTCGCAGAGCTAACACGAATACAACTCTCTCCCTCTCTTTTCACTCCTCGCCGCTGCGCAGGTCCGCGGCGACGCGTGCGGTGCGTTCGAGCTGTGCATGAAGGGGATCTGCCAGCCGGGCGTGGTGATGACCTTCGAGGACGCGACCCTCGCGCGCGGGTGGGTCCACCTCACCCTTGACCCGCTCTGCTGCCCCGCCAAATCCTGCTGTGCATGCTGCCCGGAGCGGGCGTGCCCCGGCGCCTCCGGCTCAGGGGCAGGCCACCTCCTCCTGGTCCCCGACTGGGTCTGGAAGAACTCGATGCACGTCATCGACGGCGAAGGGGAGGTGCGCGAGAGGCGCATCTGGGTGCTGCCCCTCTGTTGCCCCGGCCCCGCAAGCATTGCGTATACGCTGCGCCGCGTGGCTTACGCCGACGGCAGCAAGCTCGAGCCGGCGTGGTCCATGTATCTCGCCTGGCGCAAGGCGCGAACGGGCGTCGACGGCGTGGCCGCTGTTGGCCACAAATGGCCTGCACCGGGACCGGGATCGCTGCGCATCGACCGCAAATGAGCGACAGCATTGTGCGTCCCTTGCGTCGGCGTAGAGCCGTACGGACTACGAGTGGAGGGGGTGCGGGCCGCACAAAGTGTTTCTTAGTGCTGTGAGAGAATTTTGTCTAAACTCTACCGATCTTTGAAATTTGCGAAGCCGAAGGATTGTGGTTTGTGCCATTGTCCGCGAAAAGCAAGCAGCTCCGGGAGAGCACGGAATTTTTTTTGCGAGCTTTCTGTTGGATCTAACGTCTCTAACGAACATTTCTTTTTGTTGAAAAGCCTGTTCTTGGCCTTCAGGGGGGGCGATTCGCGCCAAATCCTCCCATGTCCCTCTCCGCCTACGAGATCGTGCGGCTTAAAAACATCGAGCGCAACCAGGCTGTCCTCGCTCAGCTCGGCCTCGAGGCGCTCGCGCCTCCAAAGCCCACCGTCGTCCGCAAGCCAAAGGTGCAGCGCCCGCCGACAGAGCCGAGCCACGAGGACCCGGCACCGGCATCGGAGGCGGAGCTCTTCCCGAACGAGGCGCTCGTGTACGGCCTCTTGCGCGACGAGAAGAAAGGGTCGCCCGCGAGAACGATTGCGCCGCCTACCACGTCGCGCAGAACCGCGCTCTCATGGCGATGGTGCGGTGCGTGCCTCGCTCAGTCGAGGCGCTGCTCAGCTGCTGGGGTTGGGGCGAGGCAAAGGCGAGCGCTCACGGCGCGCGCCTCCTCGCGACGCTGGAGCCGCACGCCGCGGCTCTTCGGGAGGCCAGGCGCGGGAGGGCGGCGGACAGGCAGGAGGCTGCGGGGGCGACGGAGGCTGCAGGGGAGGCTGCAGGGGAGGCTGCAGGGGCCGAGGGCGAGGAGGAGGTGCTCGAGGTTGAGGACGACCTCCCCAAGACACCTGCGGCCGCAGGAGCAGCCGGCCTACGAGGCGATGCTCGCGTGGAAGCGCGCCCGCGCAAAGGAGCTCGGATACAACGACCCTTGCGTCATCTGCCACAAGTTTTGTTCTTCATCCCATGCACCAGCATCGAGGGCGCCTGGCAGCCAAGCTTCTTGGCTGCCGCCGCTTTAGCCTGCATTGCCCACGCCAACCTCTCGCGGCTCAGCAATCAGCGTTTCATGCCAAACTGCCAGTCAATGGTCAGTTTATTCTGCGCCGCATAGGAACAAAATCGAGTGCCGCGCTGCGAATCCACCATTCCCCCGCTGCTCGGGGCGGCTGCCCGGTAGGCGCCCCAGCCAGTGAAGACAGAGCTACCATCGCTCAGCGAAGCCCACTGGGAACGGCGGGGCCCGGTTGCGATTCCTTGCGGTGAGCTCCTGGTGGCGCTCCTCCGTCACCAGCCGTACGCAGTGCTCGCCGCGATCACCGCTGCTGGGAAGCACGCTTCCTCAGCGTCAGCGCCCGACTGGCATTACTCGACGGCAAAAGTCTCTGCAGCGGCCACAGCAGCAGCCGTTTACACCGGCGCATCTCTCTCGCACTCCCCACCGGGACGCGCTCCGCTAGATGAGCCTCCGCCCGACGCCTCGCGCGGGATGACCCACTTTCTGCGATCGGGATCGAGGCGATCGATCCCTGGTACAAACTCGCCATCGGGCCCCGCGACGCTAGACCTTAATGCCGGCAGGTCGCGCACGGACGTCCTGCTAAATCGGCTCGGCACCGGCACGCTCACATCCGTGACAAAGGAGCGGAAGATGTCGTGCTCGCTCAGCTTGTCGCGGAACCGTGCGTGCGAAACCACCGCCCTCTCGAGCGCCTCGGTGATACGGGCGTTCGACGTGTGCGAGCACCTGCACGCGTCGTGAGAGCACGCGCTCAGGACACAGGGGCAGAGGGTGGGGCGGCGACGAGACGGCAGAGCGGCGCCAGTGCGCGTGGAAGCGATCGTTCAGGAATACGAGCTCCCCCTCCGGCACACGCACGTCCTGCTCCTCCGTCTCGGCCAGGATGGGCCGCATGCAGAGCACCTTGTAGTCCGCTCCCGGCGGCCCCTCCCGCTCCACCCGCTCAATCGCGTGCGGCATCGCGCCGAGCCGGTCGACAAAGAAGACCATGCCCGCCTTGGTGTTGACCTTCCGCCGCTTACTGAGGTCGCCGCGCTTGGGGATGAAGGGTACGGCCGCGGCGTCGACAAGCATTAGGGGCCGCTTGCGCCGCTGCTCTTCCGAGCGGTGCTGGATGCTGTGGTGCAGGCCCGCCGCGAGGGCCTCGTCTACGCGGCGCTGCGCGGCGTCAGCGGGCATGTCCGGCGGGACGAGGGGGAGGAGAAGGTTGACCGGAAGCCACCGGCCGGTTCCGTCCTCGTCTCGTCGCACGCTTACACGACGCATCGCCGCGAGCGGTGAGATGGCCCGAACGGCCTTGGCGCGCCGCGCCCGCACCGTTCCCAGCTCATCCTCTGGCAGCTCGCCGACCACGTACACGTGCGCCCAGGAGGTGCCTTGCTCCGGCTCGCCATACACGGGGAGCGCGAGCGCGAGCACCGCGCCGAGCGCGGATCCCATGGAGGGAAAGTGGGCGCCCCGCAGCTCCGCAAACTGCTCCTGCGTGTAGACGACTTTCGTGACGCCGAACTGGAAGAGGTCGAGCGCGCACGTGCACGATGGCGAGACGCCGCCGACACGCACGGAGACGACGGCGGGCCCACCACAACGACCATTTTAACTACCGTGCTTAGGATTTTACGCTTTGAATCGTGAGCCGCGCCAGGTTTGCTGCTGCGGGGTCCCCCGCTATCGCCCGGGGTCGTCCGAGGGGTGGGCACGACCAGTAGGGACCCCCTACCCCGGGCCCCGCTCTCAGTTGGGGCCTCTGCGCGGCCGAGTGGGAGATATTGGATGGGAAACGGGTCGATTTGCAAAGTGGGGCGCCGGGCCCGGCCCGGCCCGCGCGCCCTGCCGGGCCCGGCTTGCCACTCCCGGGGGCCGAAGCGCCCAAACCGGCCCCGCCCGGGCCCGCCCCACTTACGTCCGGGGCCCCAGTTATATCCGGCGGCTTCCTATCTGCCGTTGTGGTCGCGGGCGCAATGAACTGTATCGTCGTCGTCGTCTCTACCCAGTCTACACTCAAACTCTCAGAGGTTGGCTAAAGAGGATCCGTGTACGCGGAGGGAGCTCAGAGTTACCCCAAACCGGAGCGAGGGAAGGAGCGATCCCCGGGTGAGCGACTCCGAAGCGTAGCGCAGCGCGTGAAGGATCCCCAAATCGAGTGAGTGACGGTCCTATTCGGACTCGTCCTCGGCCGTCGGCGGCGTCGCGGCGATATGGCGTTTCGCCTTCACTCGGGTTGTCCGTCGAGGCCGAGCGGCGGGTTTTCGTAAACGTACGTAGTCGTGGCCCCCCGCTACGTCGCACGACTGCGACCGGGTAGCGGGGGGCTAAAATCGCGCTTGTGGCGGCCATGTTGCTATTTTCTTCCCAATTTATCCCCCGGGGACAGACTTCGAACTTGAAAACTTCGAACATTGTCGTAGATTAGTGTCACGCTCGCGAATTTTTGCAGTTTCTCGACTTTTCGATCTTCGACGCCACAAAAGCAGGAGGAGCACATCTTGAAGAGGACACTGTCTCTCTGTCGACCAGATGGCACTCGACGACCAGAAACCGCCGACCAGATGATGCTCGCCAACCAGACGACAACGCTCTCGCCGACTGGCTCCGAGATTCTGGACGTGGGCGGCTGGCAGGTCGTCGTCACCGACGGGCACGCGGTGCTGCCCGAAGGCATGACGCACCTGCCGGACCGGGCGTTCCGCAACTTGACTTCTCTCGTCTCCGTCGCCTTCCCGCGCAGCCTTGTCTCCATCGGCAGCAGCGCCTTCGAGGGCTGCTCCTCGCTCTCCTCCATCGACCTCCCTGCCGGCCTCACCGCCATCAACAACTACGCCTTCCGCCGCTGCTCCGCCCTCTCCTCCGTCACCCTCCCCGCCGGGATCACCTCCATCGGCCTCAGCACCTTCGCCCTCTGCTCCTTCATCAACACCGTCACCTTTCCCGCCGGCCTCACCTCCATCGGCCCCAGCGCCTTCCACCTCTGCTCCTCTCTCACCCGCGTCACCTTCCCTGCCGGTCTCACCTTCATCGGCGAGGCCGCCTTCTTCCGCTGCTCCTCTCTCACCCGTGTCACCTTCCCTGCCAGCCTCACTTCCATCAGCTGCGCTGCCTTTTCCGGCTGCTCCGCCCTCGCCCGCGTCACCTTCCCCGCCACCCTCACCTCCATTGGCGACTGCGCCTTCGACGCCTGCGAGGCCCTCACTACCGTCACCTTCCCCGCCGGCCTTACCTCCATCTGCGAAGCCGCCTTCGAAGGCTGCTCCTCCCTCACCAACGTCACCGTGCCAACCACCGCCGAGATCGGCAACGCGGCCTTCGACCCCACGACCACCGTCGTCCGCCTCTCGCCCGCGAGCATGCGCGCCCACGCTAGGGCGGCGGAGGCGGCGGCAAGAGAGGCTGAGATGGCGGAGCTGGCGGCGGCGGCGGATCGGAACGCGGAAGCGCTTCTGGCGGATGAGGAGGCGGAGAAGGAGGCGGAGCAGCGCGTCAAGGAGCGCAAGGCCAGGAAGAAGAAGAAGAAGGGCAGGGGCGGAGGGAGCGGCGCCGGGCCGTCGCAGGAGCTGCAAGGCGAGGAGGCGGAGGCGGTTGCGGCGGCGGAGGGGGAGGCGGTGGCGGCGGCGGAGGAGGCGGAGCTGGCGGCGGCGCTCCAGGAGAGCGCGAGGCTGGAGGAGGAGAGAAGGGTGGCGGAGGAGCAGCCGCCCCAGCCGGAGGCGCCGCCGAGGGAGGAGGAGCCGCCGCCGGCCGACTTCATCTGCCCCATCACGACCGAGGTGATGAGCGACCCGGTGATGGCGACGGACGGCCATTCCTACGAGCGGAAGCAGATCGAGCGCTGGCTCGCGACCAAGTCGACGAGCCCGATGACGGGCGAGGCGCTCGAGCACAGCATCCTCACCCCAAACCACGCGCTGCGCGGGCGGATTCGAGAGTGGCAAGAGGCGCATCATTGAGCGCGGAGCATTAAGCCTGGCTCGCCCGGCCGGCCACGTGCAGACGTCGGCCTGTCTGGAAGCCTGTCTGCTGTTCTGGAGTGATCTGTCGGCGGTCAGTACGACCGATCAGGCTGGAGGCTTCTGATGGTTGGAGGGTCTATCTGTGTGTACTCCTCGAGATCTTTCCAAATCTGCCCTCTACTTAACCGTACTTAATTGGAAGTCGGTGCTATTATAGAGACTAATAGAGCCGGGGCCCTGTCAGCCTGTTAGGCTGTTTCCGCACTGCGTCGCGGCGCACGGACGGTGTGGGCCGGGGGTCACCGCCTCCCCCCAGAGAGGATTTCGCAGTGAAATCACAAGTAATACGAGCGAATGAAGCGTCGGTCGGTTCCTGTTGCCCCCCCCCCTCCCGTGAAGAGCGCGGGATCGAGAAGCGTGCTCTGCAGGCTGCAGTCAAGTACGGCGTAAGAGAGCCAGCTAACCCCGGCCGGGCAGGAGACCAGAGATGGCGGTTCACCCACGAGGGCGTTGTCTTCATCACCGACGTGACATGCAAGCACGAGATCACGTCCTGGAAGCTCAACGACGGCGCAGTCAACCTCGCGGCCGCGGACGGCGTGGGCGGGGCCCACATCGTCCTTGTTGTTGATCACTCGGCCTCCATGCGGAAGGCGGACGTGCCCAATTACGAGACGCGGACCGCGGCGGTGTACATTTGCCTGGCTCGGGACTTTGTGGAGGCGCAGCTCGCGGCCGGCGCGTGCGGATCCGACGTCGTCGTGACGCTCATCGAGATGTCTGACGAAGCGCACGTCGTCATCGACAAGGCCCGCCTCGACGCAGGCCTCGCCGCAGCGCTCAAGGCCCGGGGCGGCAGCTACGCTCGCTCTCACGGGAACTACCTTCCCGCGCTGGACAAGGCGCTCGAAATTCTGCAGGACGACGCGCACAACCGTGGCACACTCATGCTACTCTTCCTCAGCGACGGCGCACCTTCGGACCACGTCTCGCGCTCCTGCCCGCACGGCTTTCCAGTGTGGACAGCGGCGCCGGGCAACCTGAAGACGAGAAGGGGCAAGCCGATGCTAATCGAGTGCTCGATCTCGCCGAGGCAGTGCCGCAAGAGCACCCAAGAGGCTGTGGGGGTGGACTGCGTGCAGAAGGTGCTACAGATCGGCGACATCCTCGGCCGCGACCGCGTCGTCGTCGGCACGGTGGCCTTTGGCGACCCGCACCTCAACTACCAGGTGCTGCAGCAGATGGGCGAGGCACTCCCGCGCGGCTCCTTTCAGAAGCTCGAGTTGAACGCGGGTGGGCTGCGCACCGCGTTCTCGTCCCTCTCGAGCTCGCTCACGACGCTCCGCACCGGCAAGGAGCTCAAGTTGCGCGCCAATGTCGAGATCCGGAAGGACCAGGGCAAGGACGACGAGGCGGGCTTCGTCTCCTCCGCCACAAGCTGGCTGATCTACAACTCGACAGGACTGCCTGCGTCCGAGGTCGACAAGTACAAGTACGTGCTCACAAAACGCGACCTCGTCAAGACGTGCTTCGACGCCGCGCACACTGGCCTCGCCTTCTTCCGCCATCCGTTCGCGCAGGGCGTCGAGCGCTTCGTCTACCGTTGCGCCGAGGTCTTCATTCCCGAGGACAAGCTCAACGAGTGGTACGCCGGCCAGGCCCGCGGCGCTACCATGCGCGCGTTTCGCGGAGCCTACCGCCTCGTAGCTAAGGAGGCGAAGCACACCGAGAACCTCGGCCGGCGCTTCCAGGCGGAGATGGCGCGCATCCAAGCCGAGGCGGGCGAGATCGCCCGCACCTTCAACCGGCGTGTGGCGGGCCCACCGTCGATGCAGCTCCTCTTCCTCGAGGTGAGCGTGTACCACTGCTACGACGAGTCCTACCCGAACAACGAGGCGTGGGTGCTCGTCGAGCAGGAGCTCGAGGGGAAGTTCCGAAAGTGGAACAACAACAACGGCAACGTGTATACTCTGCCGCTCGCTGCCGAGCCGCCGGCGAGCGCTCGGGCGGGGCAGAGCTCGGTGCTCGGCGCGATCTGCGAGGAGGAGGAGGAGGATGACAACGAGGACGAGGACGACGAGGCCACGATCGACGTGAACCTGGTGCTCAACGAGCTGCCCCAATGCTTCTCTCACTTTTCCTACGAGCACACGCAGGGGCGCACGCTGGTGTGCGATCTGCAAGGCGTGTGGAACGCGAGCGACGGCTTCGTGCTCACGGACCCGGTCCTACACCACATCTCCAAGAAGGGCTCTCGCCGTCACAAGAACGGCGGCACCGACAAGGGCGCGCAGGGAGTCCTCTCCTTCTTCAAGACGCACACGTGCGGCCAGCTTTGCCGCCAGCTCGGGCTGAAGGCACCTGACCTCGCCGACCTCGCCAAGGCCGCCAACGAGGAGGCGCGCCTTTGTCTCATCTGCCTCGACAGGCCGCGTGCCACACGCTTCGGCCCGTGCCGGCACGCCAGCTGCTGCGAGGAGTGCGCCTCGCGTCTCGTGGCGAGCCGCGAGCGCTGCCCTATCTGCCGCGCCCCCATCACAGATGTCATCGAGCGCGGCGTGCAAGTGGCGATGCAGCCCACGCTCGTGTCGTGAAGACGGCCACAATCGGAAGCCGGCCGTGTCAGCGTTGGGCATGGCACGTGCAGTGACTGTGTTCACACTTCACAGAGGCCGTCGGTAGTACAGGACAGAGAGGCAACGGCGTGGTTGGTACGTGTTCCGGCCCTGTACGTGTATACAGTGTATATGTTGCTTGCATGAGACGCTCAGCCTCTGCTGGGCTGTCCACATCCCGAGTTGGAGCGGCCGCACACTGCTCGGTACGGCTTTACCCCCCCCCCCCCTGCACATCTTCATCTAAAGTCATGGCCGACCCCCCCCCCAGCAGCAGCGCTTTGCTGCTGGGGGGGTCGGGTGGAGGTATGTCGACAGACTCTCTCCTCACAGGCCAGCAACCAGTCGCTAGCCCTACACTCGCAATCATGGTTCATGGCAGTGCAAATGACACTCCTTAAGGTGAACCTTTAAGTTCTAGACGGCTAGGATGAGAGCAGCCTCGCTCTCAATCCTAGAAGTCGAAGGATTGTGAGCAGCACTCCTCGCAATCGTAGCATCTCTGTGCGATTGTGAGCGCCTACGCTCGCAATCCTACATCTTCTAGGACTAAGAGCAGCTCCGCTCCCAAGATGACTGGTGACGCCTATACGACTACCAGCGCGCTCGCAATCTTCCGAGCAAAGTCTAGGGTTGCGAGCAGCACTGCTCACAATCCTAGCGACAAGCCTCCGATTGCGAGCAGGAGCGCTCGCAATCCATTATGTAGGAGTATGAGCGGCTGCGCCCACAATCCTCAATCGTACCAAAGATCCAAGCACCAAAGGATTGCTGGCAGGCGCACAGGGGGCGCTCCCAATCGCTCCAGCCGCGAGCGCTTGTGAGCGCGCCGGGATGGTCTCCTCGCAATCCAAACAGTGATCGCACCGATTGCGAGGGGACCCGCTCTTAGTCCTAGAAAATGAGAGAGAGAGAGAGCGTTTGTTTGTTGAGAAAATGTGGACTGCGAGCGTAGGCGCTCACAATCGCACAGAGATGCTACGATTGCGAGGAGCGCTGCTCACAATCCTTCGACTTCTAGGATTGAGAGCGAGGCTGATCTCTATCCTAGCCGTCTAGAAAAGAAGTTCACCCCAATCCTAGGTAGGTAGGTAGGTAGAAAGGTGAAGAACAGCCAGGCTCGGACTGGACACCAACGCGGTATGGGTGGACGCTGGACAGATGATGACGACACGCACGAGCGACACACAGACACAAACAAGCTCACAAGACACACAGCCAGCGGGCTGCCACACACCCTGAGTCGGCGTACACATAACTCAGGGCCCGACATCCTCCCTGTCGCCCCCCCCAGCACTCCACGGTGCCAAGGGCACAAACAAGGGCACAACTCAAACAACAGACGACAGGAAGTGACATGCGAGGCTAGAGCAGGCTTGCTCTACCTCCAGCAATCTCTCCGGCCGGCGAGGCACGGACGAGACCGTGTGTGGGGTCTAAGTGAGGTGTCTATGGACGCTCTCCTCACGGGCTAGCTGCCTGCGGCTAGCCCTAATCTCGCACTCACGGGCAGTGACAATTCAATGGGTGAGTGTTTGCGAGCAGAGGCGCGTGGGCTAAATCTAGGCCGCACGTCGTGGCACTATGACGAAGTTAGACGTGCGGCCGCAGCGCGCCCGCCGCAGGCTCGGCGGTGCGCGCGTGTTAGCGAGCAAGTTGCGGGTGGAGCCATGCCCGACTTTTCGAAGGTGAGGCCTCTGCGACGAGTGCCAGCCGCGCTGCGGAGCCACACCCTTCGAGCCGCGTCCCGTCGGCACTGTCCCCGAGTAGTCCCGCCTTGGCGGCACACACTCTCGACCAGGACAGTCCGGCCTCCGGGAACGTGTCGCACGCCGGCGACGATTGCGGCGTGGTCGTTTTGAAGCGAAGATGGCACGACCACCACCCTGCTTCGCAGACCGGGCAAGGAGGGGGCTGCTCCCGTTCCGCGAGGAACAGGAGGTCTCCCCCCCTCCCCCGGCCTGAGCAGCGGCGGATGGAAGGCAGCCCCGTGAGTCGAGGGCGGCGCGACCATTGCCGAGCTCCAGCGACCAAAGGCCCGGGCGTCTGCTGATGGTCGCGCCGAATCCTAGGTACACAAGAAAAAGAATGTGCGGGCCGCGACGCTGGCCACATGCTCACCTTGTGCTGGCTGGCCTCGACAGCACTGCGACCACGGGTCGCCGTCACGACGCGATGGCCGGGCGTGCCGGACCCGCTGGTGGAGCGGCTGCACACCGCGGGCTACACGCGGCCGATGCCCATCCAGCGCGCGGCGTTTCCCGTAATCGCTAACGGGACAAACACGGTGCTCCACGCAGAGACTGGCTCGGGCAAGACGCTCGCCTATCTGGTCCCTTTGCTTTCGCGAAGCGCGCCCGCCGACGGCATCAGCGCAGTCATCGTGAGCCCGTCGCAGGAGCTGGCGATACAGATTGCAGCCGAGGCAAGGCTGCTACTGCCCGAGCCGAGCGACGTGCTGCTCGCAATACAGCCTGTCGATCTTCGGCCATCGTGCCTCAGTGGCGCGCGCGTGCTTGTCGGAACGCCGCGTGCGTTATTGCAGGTCTTTCGCGGCGCCCGTGGCGCCGTCCTCGGCCCGGACGCCGTTGTCTTGGATGAGGTGGACCTGCTGCTGCCGCCCGGCACCGTTCAGCCATCTCCGCCCACGATGCAATCCAGCGCTCGCGCACCCGGGCGGGCGCATCGGATGGCGGCACGTGGGAAGGCCCGGGCCCGGCCGACCCGGGGCAGGGGAGGGCCGGCGGCGAATCCAACGGCGCTTGCCATTGAGCGTCGGCTAAGAGCAAAGCGGCCGGCGCAGCTAGTGCTGGAGTGGCTGCGGCGCAGCCGCCCTCGCGGCGCGCCGAAGCTGCAGCTGGTGTCGTGCTCAGCGACGGTCTGCGCCGAGACGCGCCGCGGCGTCGGTTGGCTTGTCGGAGGCACCGAGACCCCTCCTGCCCTCCGCAAGACACTTTGATGGACGACACGCTCCACGACGCCTCTCCCCTAGGCGGCGGCAAGCGAGACGCGGGCGTGGTCGTGACGGCGGCGCCGGCGCACCCGCCGCCGCGCAACCTCGCGCAGCGAGGCGTGGGAAACGTGCGCTTGCCGTCCACTCTCTCGCACAGCGTCTACTCTGGGCGCGCGGCGGCCCGACTGGTCATGCTGCGCGTGGCCACCGAGGAGCTGATGCCCGAGGCTCCGCTCCTCGTGATCCCGAATGGCGGCTCGGTGCCTCGGTGCGTGGACGAGTTGCGCAAGGCCGGCTTCTTGTCCGCGGTTGCCCTCAACCAAGCACTCGGTGTCCTGCCGGCGGATGAGGGCGACGCGGCACAAGGTGGGGCGGGGAGGGAGGCGGGGAGGGAGGCGGGGAGGGAGGCGGGGAGGGGGGCGGGGTCTGCATGGGAGACCCGGGGTCGAGACTGCCAGAGTTTCCCCAAGAGAGCCCGAGATTCTCCGAGATGTCGCGTGCAGCGGCCCGCGGCCCCTCTCCGAGAGGCGACGCCTGCAGGGCAAATCTCGGCGACATCTCGGCTCAATCGGGGCCAAATCTCGGCTGCGTCTCGGCGACATCTCGGAACGTAGTCCGCCCGCTCGCGCGAGCGGCCGAGCACCTACGCATCTTCTGGCCCAGCTCGAGCGCCTCATTCATGACCCCCCCCTCTGCAGGCGAGGCGTCGCCCGAGGGCATGATGCAACAGCGGCAGCTCCTCGCGGACTCGTACCGCAGCGAGGCGAGCCGCAGGCAGGCAGAGCTGCCACTCCTCGTCACTAGCGAGCACGCGGTGCGCGGAGTCGACTTTAAAGGCGCTGCAACCCCGCCCTCTCCCCCCCAATCTCGGACCCGCACCGCAAGTGTCGGCTCTGGCTCCCGCCGCAGGCCTCGATTGCGTCTTTTTGCTCGGGCTGCCGCAGCGGGTGGACTCGTCTCTCAACTGCGCGTCTGCACCGGGCCTCGAAAACCCCACCCTCCCATGCACATAGGTTGACTCATACGTGCATGCCGCTGGTCGCACCGCCCGCGAGGGGCGCCGCGGCCGCGCCGTCTCGCTCATCTTCTCCGAGGAGGAGGCGCAGCGGATGGACGACTTTCGTCGCGAGCTCGGCATCAAGGTGGAGAAGATCGACCTCTCTTTCTTGCGCCCTTGAGAGAGTGAGGGTGCGTGCGAGGCAGAGACTCGAAAACTACGGTAGAATCGGCGTGCGTGTCTCTCGCTCGCACGCTCGCGCTGGGTCGTGTGTCGAGTGTATCTGCCGCGGCGTGTACACACCTCTCGGGTACTACACGGAAAATGTAATCCACACGCGTAGTAAAGAAAGAACTCATGACGAGAGGGCGTCTCCCCGCACGGGCACCGGCTCTCGCGTCGGGGAGACTCCAGACTCGGATCTCGGTTCCCGGGGTTTCGGGCGTTTCGCGCTGACGCTGTGTCCTCACAACACCCATCTGTGCTCTGAGTCTGCCTCTTGTTGCCTCGCGCGACTCGCGCGACTCCGCGCACCTGTCTCTCTCTCACACGTCACACACGGCTCACCCGGCCCTCGCGCCGCCCGCGCCTCTCTAACCCTGAACGATATGTGCGATCGGTTCGGGCATGCCCTCCTCCACAATGATCAGTGTGTGCGCGACTGGCGGATGGATGATCGCTCAGCAGCTCGGACTGCCTCCCCGCCCGAGCCCGCCGGGAGACACCGGCGCGACGCGGCCCGCAGTGCAACCCTCTACTCGCGCGTCTTCTGCGACCCGACAAGCCGCCCGTCACGCGTCCCGATTGATGCGTCCCGATTGAGACGGTTGTGGAAGCGCGTTCTCCGGCAGCGTCTCGCCGTACGCAGCGACAACTTGTGTCAGGCTCGAGTTGGCGAAGACGTCGGTAAACTCGTACTGCGTCACCTGAAGGGCAAGGAAGTGTCTAGGAGGTGTCTAGGAGGTGTCTAGGAAGTGTCTAGGAAGTGTCTAGGAAGTGTCTAGGAGGTGTCTAGGAGGTGTCTAGGAAGTGTCTAGGAAGTGTCTAGGAAGTGTCTAGGAAGTGTCGGGGTCACCTGAAGGCAGGAAGAGAGACGAGTGAATGGGGAGAGGAATGGGGAGACCGGTGTGGGGGTGTGTGGGGGGGGGGGGGTGAGGGGGGCTAGTAGCGGAAGCGGGATGCAATGGACAGAACTCGGTGCAAAACGCACGGCGGCGACGGCACACCTCGCCGTTGCCGTTCGCATCCATCAGCGCAAACGCGTGCTCCACCTCTGCGTCCTCCACCTACGCCCGACCCGCTTTCCACCTCAGGCGCGGTGCGGCACCAGCAACGCCAGCTGGCCTCTCCAAATGCGTTGCGGTGGCCGCGCATCCGCTCGGAGAGGTCCATCATTAGCAAGCGCAGCTCCGGAATCTCGAGCGCCTGACGGGTGGGGGGGGCCTGAGCGTGCGGAGCTTGCCACCCTTGCACAGCGCCGGCAGGGCTGTGAGCGCCCCCGACCCATCGGCGTCGTACGAGATGAAGAGCTGCGTCGCCTCCTCGCGGGTGAGCACCTATACTCGCCGCCCGTTCACAGCTCGCGACACGCCGAGAGGAGGCCGCAAGGCCCTGCTCCGCTGGCGCCGAATCCGACTCGTAGACCAGCAGCGTCCCCTTCGCCTGAAACGGGAAGGCAAAGCGACGGCCCTCTAAGCGCCGCCCCGCCCACCACCGCCCCCACCGCCCACCCAAGCCCAGCCATGTGCACGCGGCAGCCAAGGACCCCCCCCCCCCCCTCTCGCGACACGCGTTTGTCTCCGCGCAACCTCTGCATCTACATCTGGATGGGAGCGGGGGAGGGCGGAGAAGCAGTCCCCGATAGCTAATCAAACCCGGCGGCGACAACAAACATAGGAGGCGTATTCCGGAGGCCCGGCGTGAGAGTCTAGAGGCCGCCACCTTCTCGTGCGCCGAGATTGACCGGATCAGGTACTCGGAGGAGCTCATCTCGTTCAGGCGCGAGACGGTCCTACAGGGCCACTCGCCGGCTCGGCCGCCGCTACACGCGCCGTGTTGTGGCGCAGGCTGGGTGCGAGACCGGTCGAAGGCAAAAGACTCGTCCGAGTTCGCCTCATCGACGGCGTACAGCGTCTCCATGGGCGCCGCGGCCGAGATGACGAGCCGGACCTGGCGGAAAGGGGGGGGGGGGGGGGGGCGGCGATGGAGGTGGCGGGCTGGGCGGGGTCGGGCTCGGCGGTGGCGGCGACGGAGGTGGCGGCGATGGCAGCGGAGGGCTGGGCGGTGGAGGCGACGGGGGCTTCGGGGCGGTGGCGACGGCGGCGGCGGGCTGCGGCCACACAGGGATGATGCGACGCACTCGCTTCTCGTAGAGCGAGTCGATGAGGGTGATGAATCGGCGGACTCTGTTGATGTCATTGAAGCTGAGCTGCGGCACCGACTCGACAAAGATCGTGTGGAAGGCGGAGGCGAGGCCGAGATAGTCCTGGCAGGGGTAGGGGCGGAGGTGCGGGAACGGGCAGTCATGGGACCGTCTGTCTGTCTGCGTAGCGTTTGTCTGTCTGCCTGTCTGTCTGCGTAGCGTTTGTCTGTCTGCCTGTCTGCCTGTGTTTGTCTGTCTGCCTGCCTGTCTGCCTGTGTTTGTCTGTCTGCCTGCCTGTCTGCCGTGTGTTTGTCTGTCTGCCTGCCTGTCTGCCTGTGTTTGTCTGTCTGCCTGCCTGTCTGCCGTGTGTTTGTCTGCCTGCCTGCCTGTCTGCCTGTGTTTGTCTGTCTGCCTGCCTGTCTGCCGTGTGTTTGTCTGCCTGCCTGCCTGTCTGCCTGTGTTTGTCTGTCTGCCTGCCTGTCTGCCGTGTGTTTGTCTGTCTGTCTGTCTGTCCCACCTCGGCGCCGAGCGGCTTGCCACACAGCTCGTCGAAGCCAAAGCGCGCGACGTCCACCTTGCGGGCCGCGCGCTCCACCTTGAGCTTGCGGCCCCTCAGCTGCAGCGTGAGCGGTTTGGTGCCCCTGCCCTTGGTGAGTAGGCCGAAGAACTCGTCCATCGCCTCGTCCGTGTCGGGGCCGAGCGGGGTCATGTAGGTGCGGCCGGCGCGAGCGAGGTGCTTGAGCATGCGGTAGTCGTTGGGCGAGTCGAGGTCGTGGACCTGCGTCAGGAACACACCGAGAGGTCGGGGTGAGAGACGGGGTCGCGCCGTGTATTCGGAGCACCGCGTGAGCACACGGGCTACGAGTGCAGTGGAACACCGCCGAAGACGGCGGAAGACGGCGGAGTACGTGTCCTCTCGAGAGCTAGTTGGAATACATGAATACATGGATACGTCTTCAGCCTCTAGGGCCGTGATTCCTCGCACCGCTGCTTCAGGTCGCCGATGAAGGGAACCTAACCCCATTCAGTCCGGTGAACGACGGCGCCGCGTGCCGCGCGACTCCCCTTTCGGCGCCGTCGTCGCAGACTTGGTCCCGGTGGTGGTGGTGGTGTTGGTGGTGTTGGTGTTGGTGTTGGTGTGTGTGTGTGTGTGTGTGTGTGTGTGTGTGTGTGTGTGTGTGTGTGTGTGTGTGTGTGTGTGTGTGTGGTGAGTCTTGCCTCGGGGCTTCTGGGCCAGGCACAAAGAGCGGGCGCTGCAGCCCGTTTTTGTAGAGGTCGTCGGGAGGCCGGTTCGAGGTGGCGACCATCACGATGCCGTGCGAGAAGAGCTGGTGGAACAGCCGGCGGATGACGAGCGCGTCGGCCACGTCCGTCACTTGGAACTCATCAAAACAGAGCAGCGCCGCCGACTGCGGTGCGAGGAGCCAAGAAGGGTTAGGAACCACATGTGGGCGGCGGCGGCGGCGGCGGGAGCGGCGGCGGCGTGGGCTCAGGCAGAGACGGCGGAGGACGCGGCGAGGGCGGAGTGGCGGGCGGCGGCGAGGGCGGCGGCGGCGAGGGCGGCGGCGGCGACGGAGCCAGGCCGTGTGCACCTCGATTGGCGGCCGTGGGCGGCACGTGGGGAAACGTGGGGTGCGGAGATGGCAAGCGCGGGTGGCCCATCGGGGAGCGCGCCTGGGCGATGTCGTGTGCGAGAGCCGGCACCGGGTCACCCGCGCCGGGGTTCGCCTGCGAGCGGTGCCGCAGACGGGGTGTGCGGTGTGGCGGAGACGACGTGGCAAGAGCAGTTTCCGCAGCTGCGCCGCCTGCCGGTGCTCGTGCAGCCGCTTATGGATCTCGAGCATGAACTCGTGGAAGTGGACGCGCCTAGCGTCAGCCGCGGCGCGCTCCTGAGCCACTTCCTGGCCCTGGCCGGAGGCACCGCCTCCGGAAGGCGCGGGTCGCATGCCGCTTCTTCTCGCTCGGCAGGTCGACGCAATCGAAAAAGGTGTCCATGATGAGCGACTTGCCGCAGCCGACGCCGCCGTACATGTACAGCCCCAGCGGCGCCGCCACGTCGTCGAGAGATTGCGCTGTCGCGGTGCCGCCGCCGCCGCTGTCGCCGCCGCCGCCGCCGCCAAAGACAGAGCTGATGGACCCCCAGAGGCCGCCGCCGGACGTCCCGCTCTCGGAGGCCGCGGGCCCTATTGCAGGCGGCTCCCAGTCCTTTAGCCTGCTCGCCAGCGCGTCGAGCTTGAGCAGCGCCGCCATCTGCTTGGGGTCCTCGTTCAGGATGCCGGCCGCGATGGCGTCCTGCACGACGCTCAGCGGGCTGGCGCCGCGGCTGGGCGAGACCCCGGCGGGCAGCGACGAGAGGAGGCGGTGGCGCGGCGCCACGGAGCCGCGGCGAGCGCACTGCGAGCAGAGGAGCGAGCGTCGCATTGTCGGCGCACAGGAGCTGGATTGCAACACCGACGCCGACTGAAAATCGAGAAATCGATAATTCACATCAACGCACAACCCCTGTCCCGAGAGATAGGAAGAGGCAGACTCCCTAGGGTGGGCGACGGCTAGCGCATCAGAGCCAGTTTTTGCCACTTCGGTTAGCTCTTGTGGGTCCGATATCGAGACCCAAATATCTGACCCCGGAAATAGAGGCCATGAGAGCAGTTTTTGCCAATGCTTCGCCTTCGGGGTCTCTAATAAAGCCTGCGCCCGACGGGGCAATCCAAGCGCAGGCCCCGCACGCGGCCCTGCTGCCATCCCGTCGGCTGAAATCGACCAGGCCCATCGCCGTGGGCCGAACGACGCACCGGCCGATTGTTTGAGCAATGGCCTGTGCTGCGGCCATCTCGGACGTTCAAGCGGCGCCAGCCAGCGGCTCGGCCGCGCATCCTTCACACACGCCGCCACGACCGGGATGAGAGGGCCCGGTGTCGAGCCCTGGTGCGAGCTTCATGTGAGGGGCGGCTGTGGCCACAGCAGGTCCACCAGATGGATCTCAAAAGCTTGCCGTCGGCGTGCTGTCGTGGCGGTGCCCGACACGCATTGAGAGGAGCCGAGAAAAGCAGCGGATGTGGGGCTTCCACGGCTGCCAAGTGGTGGTCCATGACCATTCTGAGCAGGGCTGTGCTTTGGTGGGGCTGTGCTTGAGCATGTGTGAACTGGGAGTGCGTGCCGGCGGTGTCTGTGGGTGAAACAGGCGTGTGTGACAGTGTGAGGCTGCAAGAGCCGTGGTATGAGCCAGAGTGAGCTTCATCACCCAAAGTAAGGACGGTCTGGGACAGCCCAGGCTTGATCTTGATGGGTCTGGGCCAGGAGAGCGACAGAGAAGGCGAGCTGGCGAGCTGGGAAGCCGCTTCGTCGGCATGGGGTGTGCGTGTTCACACGAGAGAGATGCAAGTGCCAAAAAGCGTTGTTTGCGGCTATTGCTCAAATCTGTGGGAGAGAAGGCCTACATACTATGACTGCATCCATGCGCCTAATGCATGAGGGCTGTGGGTCGGGACATATCACGGTCGGTGGCGCCGATGATGACCTCCGGAAAGCCCTCACAATTGCTCGGCACAGGGCCTCCGGGAGTGCTCTCGAGCCCTACACCGGAGCATCACGAGCCGGTATGAGCTTGAAGACCCAAAACAAGTGCGGTCTGGGACAACTCAGGCTTGCTGCTGGTGGGCCTGGGCCAGGAGAGCGACAGAGAAGGCGAGGTGGTGAGCTGACAGCAGGAAATAGCGCTTCACGGCACTCGCTTTCGACGACAAGGGCATACGCAGAGTACTCCGCCTCTATGCATCGCTACCACGCGTTAGACGTGGCTGGCCAGGTACGGGTCTGCCTTCATAGCGCCTCACTCGTCCGAGACCTCCCCACTTTTTCCTGGTTCCGTCTGCTCCGAACTCGGCGATTATGCATT